>NC_041386.1:63711024-63792389 GCF_002162155.2 Triticum dicoccoides
CGCCAGGGCCGCGCCCCCTGCTCCCCTCGCCCCACGCCGGCACCGCCGCCCTGCTGCCGCTTGTGCGGTGGCCGCCGGCAACCTCGCCCCGCACTGGGCGGGATGCGCCCCTGCGCCCATCCCTGGCCGGCGACGTGCCCCGCCGTGGCCACCCGTGCCCACGCCCGCGTGCCCCTGGGCGTGCACCCGAACGGGGCACACCCGTTGCGCCCGAACCCGAACGCACGCACACCCGAACCGATAGGCCCCCCGGGCCACTGACTAGGGGGCCCCGCCCCAGAACGGTTTTAAGAAAAAAAAGAAAAAGAAAAAAGAAAAGGAATTAAAAAAATAAAAATAAAAAAAGAATATATTAAATAAATAAATAAATAATAACTAAAATAATTAAAATATTAATTAATTAATTAAGTAATTAATCTTGATTAGATTAACCTAATCACTAATTAAGCTAATTAATCTGTTTTAGTTAATCATAGAGAATGACAGGTGGGTCCCCCTGGACCCACATGTCAGGTTGACCAAGTCAACTCTGTTGACTGCTGATGTCAGCATGACATCATGCTGATGTCATTAACCTGTTTTTTCCGAATTAATTAAATAATTAATTAAATTCCAAAAATTAATAAAATCCTTAGAAAATCATATCTTTTAATCTGTAACTCGGATTAAAATATTTCCAACATGAAAGTTGCCCAGAACAACGAGACGAATCCGGATACGCAGTCCGTTCGTCCGCCACACACCCCTAACCTATCGAACCCGCAACTTTCCCCCTCCGGCTCCTCTGCCCGAAAACACGAAACACCGGGGATATTTTCCCGAATGTTTCCCCCCTTAACCGGTACCACCTCATACCACGCTAGGGCACGCCTAGCATCGTTACTTGTCTTGTCATGCATCGATATGCATCTGTTTACATGGTATTCATTGTTTCTTCCCCCCTCTTCTCTCCGGTAGACTACGAGACCGACGCTGCTGCTGCCCAGTTCGACTACGGAGTTGACGACCCCTCTCTCTTGCCAGAGCAACCAGGCAAGCCCCCCCTTGATCACCAGATATCGCCCATTCTACTCTATACTGCTTGCATTAGAGTAGTGTATCATGTTACTGCTTTCCGTTATACCTATCCTGATGCATAGCCTGTCCTTGTTACTACTGTTGATACCTTTACCTTCAATCCTATATGCTTAGTATAGGATGCTAGTATATTCATCTGTGGCCCTGCATTCTTGTCCATCAGCCGTGCTATACTATCGTGCCGTGATCACTCGGGAGGTGATCACGGGTATATACTATATACTTTATACATGATACATGTGGAGACTAAAGTCGGGTCGGCTGGTGGAGCACCCACGAGTGGATCTTTGTGGCGGAGCGACAGGGCAGGTTGAGACCGCCTAGGAGAGAGGTGGGCCTGGCCCTGTTCGGCGTTCGCGGATACTTAACACGCTTAACGAGATCTTGGTATTTGATCTGAGTTGGCTACGAGCCTATACGCACTAACCATCTACGCGGGAGTAGTTATGGGTATCCCGGCGTCGTGGTATCAGCCGAAGCACTTCATGACGTCAGTGACTGAGCAGCGCACGCCGGATTGGACTGGAACGCCACTAGGCTAGGTCTGCTTCCGGCCGCGTACGCAACGTGCAGGTGTGCTCAGGGCGATGGGCCCAGACCCCTGCGCGCTTAGGTTTAGACCGGCGTGCTGGCCTCTCCGTTGAGCCTAGGTGGGGCTGCGACGTGTTGATCTTCCGCGGCCGGGCATGACCCAGGAAAGTGTGTCCGGCCAAATGGGATCAAGCGTGCTGGGTAAGTTGGTGCACCCCTGCAGGGAAGTTAATCTATTCGAATAGCCGTGATCTTCGGTAACAGGACGACTTGGAGTTGTACCTTGACCTTATGACAACTAGAATCGGATACTTAATAAAACACACCCTTCCAAGTTCCACAGACAACCCAGTGATCGCTTTTCCACAGGGCGACGAGGGGAGGATCGCCGGGTAGGATTATGCTATGCGATGCTACTTGGAGATGCTACCTGGAGATGCTACTTGGAGATGCTACTTGGAGGACTTCAATATACTCTCTTCTACATGCTGCAAGACGGAGGCTGCCAGAAGCGTAGTCTTCGACAGGATTAGCTATCCCCCTCTTATTCTGGCATTCTGCAGTTCAGTCCACTGATATGGCCCTTTACACATATCCCCATGCATATGTAGTGTAGCTCCTTGCTTGCGAGTACTTTGGATGAGTACTCACGGTTGCTTTTCTCCCTCTTTTCCCCTTTTCCCTTTTACCTGGTTGTCGCAACCAGATGCTGGAGCCCTGGAGCCAGACGCCACCGTCGATGATGATTCCTACTACACTGGAGGTGCCTACTACTACGTGCAGGCTGCTGACGACGCCCAGGAGTAGTTTAGGAGGATCCCAGGCAGGAGGCCTACGCCTCTTTCGATCTGTATCCCAGTTTGTGCTAGCCTTCTTAAGGCAAACTTGTTTAACTTATGTCTGTACTCAGATATTGTTGCTTCAGCTAACTCGTCTATGATCGAGCACTTGTATTCGAGCCCTCGAGGCCCCTGGCTTGTATTATGATGCTTGTATGACTTATTTATGTTTTAGAGTTGTGTTATGATATCTTCCCGTGAGTCCCTGATCTTGATCGTACACGTTTGCGTGCATGATTATTGTACGATTGAATCGGGGGCGTCACAGGCCACCATTCATAATTTTTTATACATGTCACTCTTGATTCATTGCACATCCCGGTACACCGTCGGAGGCATTCACATAGAGTCATATTTTGTTCTAGGTATCGAGTTTTAAGTAAATAAAAGTGTGATGATCTTCATTATTAGAGTGATACCATCCATGTATGCTTCCACATTCCGACTGATTTGAGTGAGCAGGCACTTCTGAATCATGTGCATGAATGTGGCACCAACATTCTTAAGACCAAAGGGCATGGTGACATAACAAAAACACCGAAATGGGGTGATGAAGGCTGTTTTTATATCATCGGGTCTGTAAAGTTGATGTCTACTACACAACCTTCGTGTAGACGTTGTTGGGCCTCCAAGTGCAAAGGTTTTAGAATAGTAGCAAATTTCCCTCAAGTGGATGACCTAAGGTTTATCAATCCGAGGGAGGCATAGGATGAAGATGGTCTCTCTCAAACAACCCTGCAACCAAATAGCAAAGAGTCTCTTGTGTCCCCAACACACCCAATACAATGGTAAATTGTATAGGTGCACTAGTTCGGCGAAGAGATGGTGATACAAGTGCAATATGGATGGTAGATATAGGTTTTTGTAATATAAAAATATAAAAACAGCAAGGTAGCTAATGATAAAAGTGAGCACAAACGGTATTGCAATGCTTTGAAAGAAGGCCTAGGGTTCATACTTTCACTAGTGCAAGTTCTCTCAACAATAATAAAATAATTGGATCATATAACAATCCCTCAACATGCAACAAAGAGTGAATCCAAAGTCTCTAATATCTGAGAACAAACGAAGAGATTATTGTAGGGTATGAAACCACCTGAAAGTTACTGTTTCCGATCAATCCATTGGGCTATTCCTATAAGTGCCACAAACAGCCCTAGAGTTCGTAGTAAAATAACACCTTAAGACACAAATCAACCAAAACCCTAGTGCCACCTAGATTCTCCAATGTCACCTCAAGTATCCACGGGTATGATTATACGATATGCATTAAACAATCTCAGATTCATCTATTCAACCAACACAAAGAACTTCAAAGAGTGCCCCAAAGATTCTACCGGAGAGTCAAGACGAAAACGTGTGCCAACCCCTATGCATAAGTTCACAAGGTAACAAAACTCGCAAGTTGATCACCAAAACATACATCAAGTGGATCACGTGAATATCCCATTGTTATCACAGATAAGCACATACAAGACATACATCAAGTGTTCTCAAATCCTTAAAGACTCAATCCGATAGGATAACTTCAAAGGGAAAACTCAATCCATTACAAGAGATAGAGGTGAAGAAACATCATAAGATCCAACTATAATAGCAAAGCTCGCGGTACATCAAGATCGTGTGTCGGGACCCCGATTCCAATTCACATCGATCTAGCCGGTAACACCTCATATCACTTTGCGGCCTCACGCATGGTATTCCCACGGGTGTCGCCTTACCCTGGCCCGGGACCGTTTGCGCCTTTTGGCTCACGTATATGATTGTGTCGCTAGCATCCATATGACAGAGAACCCGGGCCGACATGGCTAGTCGTGAACCCAAAGCGGCACTAACCTATGGGGACAGGCATACATGATTCACATCGAGCATGTCGGTCAGCAGCGTGTGAATCCGGGCTGTAGCACTGGGCTAACAGGACTCTGGGGAACCCGGGCTGTAGCAGGCTAGGCAGGACTCCGAATGTCACCGTGTGACACTTCCCCGAAGGGACAGACACAGGAACGAAGTGAAACACATGCCGGCCAGTCAAGTGTCCTGAGCAGTAGTGCTGGGCTAGTAGGACTCCGGTGAACCGGGCTGTAGCGGACTACTATGGCTCAAGGAAGCACTAGACTACATTTCCCCATAAGAGAAGCTGCCAAGGATAAACAAGTAGATTGTCGGATCCCACACATAGCAATACACATCACACGTACGCATAACATGCAAGTATGTGCTGTACAACATGGCATCACAACATAACGCAACTCATATAGATAAAGGCCCAGAAGAGCCACATAGCATTAAATACAAATAGGGGTCACATGACCCATCATTCAGAGCATACAAGCAACGGAAGCATTACATGTCTGAGTACAGACAACTACAAAAGAAAAAGGCTAAGAAGCCTGACTATCTACAAGTCCCTCCCAAGGGTACAAGATCGTAGCTGAGGTAACAAGCTACTCGTCGAAGTCCAAGCGGTACTACTAGTGAGACAGATGTCTCACCTGCAAAACATAAATAAAGCAAACGTGAGTACAAAGGTACTCAGCAAGACTTACATCAGATCCTATCATACATGCATTTGTATCAAGAAGGTAATGTGGGGTTTAGTTGCAGCAAGCTAGCTTTGACTCAGTGGCTATCCTGTTCTACGACAACGAGAAACTTCTTTGAGATGAGGCAGCGCACACGAGTCCACTAATCACCACATCAATACACTACTATGGATTCATCCTCGTCTCCTTACAAGAAGGCCATCCATAGCACTCACACTTGTCTTGAGCATTTTAGAGTATCCACTTAAAGTTGTCTATGTACCACGTAAGCATCCAAGAAGTCCATAACCGAGGACACGGCTATTCGAATAGATCATGATAACCCTGCAGGGGTGTACTTCTTCACACACACTCTCACCACTTATCACCATGTACACGTCATGTACCTCGGCAACCTTCAAACGGAAGCCTGGCGAGGGTTTTGGCCACGACCTGACTAACCACACAAGTCTCTCATCCAGGTTTATCGCCTATTCGGGTTCCATCCGCAAGGAGATCCGGCCGGGGTGTCGCTCACGGCCCCAAACGATGTGAGCAGGGTTCCCAAGTCCACCATCCGGGTGCCACTTGGTACACCGTGCCACTGTGCCTAGTCTGCCCCAAGCCCACCTGGTCGGGTGGCACTTGGTAGACTACTAACACTACCTACAAACACCAGAAACTAGTTGCGACTCCTGGACAGAAATCAAGTTGGTTAATAAGTCGAGAGGGGTCGAGTTACCGGAACCCACTGTGTGGTAGTATCGAGTCATTGGACAACATACATAGAACTCAGTGCTTAAGGACGGCTCTAGTGAGACAACGCACCATGTACTCCTACATGGCCTCTCACCGCTACCTTTACCAAATCGTGTTCACACGCTTAACTCTCAGCACCAGAACATATCGTACCACTCCAATTCATTCCCGATGAATCAGACCTGACACAACTCTAAGCAATAGCAGGCATGGCATGGAAAGAACATAACATGGCTCAATCAACTCCTACACATGCTAGTGGGTTTTAACTATTTACTGTGGCAATGACAGGTCATGCAGAGGAATGGGTTCAACTACCACAGCATAAAGTATTAGTTGAATCGTTGTTGTCCTAATGCAGTAAATGAGAGCAGGAGCGAGAGAGTAGGATTGTATCGGAATGAACAAGGGGGTTTGCTTGCCTGGTAGATCAATAGGCGGGCACTGCTCCTCTGACATGTACTCTGGATCGGTCTCCGGAGCAGGACCTATCAAGAAGGAACGGTGTTAGAATCAAAACACATGCATATGCAACAATATGATGCATGAACATGGCATGAATATGTGATGCAGTTTGAGTTAATGCATCTAGCATTTATTTGGTAGAAGTCCATTTGAACCAAGGGTTCAAATACAACTCCAAAATAAGCTCTTAAATATGCCATAAGTGTGTTTTCATATATACAGCATGTATAGATGGTTTGTCATGCATGAAAATGGTACAGATGGATAGACTGAATTTTTCTGATAATTTTTCATATATAAATTATTTCAATCTAAGCTACGGTTGAATTTCTATGAATTTTTGAAGTTTTGAACATTTTTTGGAATTTATGAATTATTTTAAATCCAGAAAGTCAATTACTGCGTCAGCACTGCGTCATGCCTGCGTCAGCAGGTCAACAACGCTGACCAGGTCAAACCTGACGTGTGGGGTCCACACGTCAGTGTCACAGTGTTAAACGGAGGGTTTTTTCTAATCTAATTTAGATTAGTGGCGCTGGGGCCCACTGTCAGTGTCACCGGTTAGACTAACCACGGGGTTAGTGGCTAATCTAATCTGCCACGTCAACTAACCGGCGATTAGCCGCCCGTGCTAATCAGAATGCAGCGGCACTCCTCGTCCGGCCATCTCCAGCGACGAGAGCTCGCATGGCTGGGCTCTACGGACGCGTCGTGGCGAGGCGCGTCGTTTGGTAGCAGCGGGAGGTGCTGGGGTGGTCGGAATCAACAACGTCGGCAAGCGAGGCGACAGCAGGAGCTCGGGTTGGTGCGGGGTTAGCGCTGCGGCTTGCAAATGAGCTGGCTGTCGCGCTAGCGTTGCTGCACGGGTCGTTGCGAGTGCAACGAACGCACGCGTGGGGCCATTTGGTCACCGGGGCTTCGCCGGTGACGAGCCCGAGCAGCAACGGCTACGGTAAGCAAGGGGGCGACAGCTATGGTGACCAAATGGGGGCAGGGTTAGTGGGGAAATGACTGAGGGCTCACCACGGTCACGGAGAGCTTCTCGGCGAGCTCGGGGAGGCTCGGACGGCGACGGATTTGACGGTGGCGATGCACGGCCATGCGCGGAGACGACGGGTCGATGGCGAGGCGACAGGGCGTCTGACAATGCTCGCGTTGAGGGGGAGCTTCAAGGCGTCGAGGCGGACGTAGGGGGCATCACGGGGAGGCGAGGCGTGCCCGGTGGCTGCGGTGGTGCTCAGCGACGCGCAGCGCTCTGCTCGGGTGCGAGTTGGAGGAGGACCAGAGAAGGGGGGAAGCACGGGGGAGAGTGAGAGAGGTTCAGGGGAGTGCGTGGCGTCGTCGGGTACCTCCAGCGGCGAGCGGGGAAGCAGGAGGTGGCCGGCGTGTGCTCGCGCGCGGCGAGCGCGTGCCCCTGTCCTCCTGGCGCGAGGAAGGGGACGACTGGCAGTGCCAGTCGGCTGGGCCGGCCTGCTGGGCCGCTGGGCCAGGCCGGCTGCACAGTACCAGGCCGCAGGTAAGCACAGGTAGGCTTTCTCCACTTTTGTTTTCTTTTCTATTTTTCTGACATTTGTTCTGACTTAGTAATAAAACTAAACCATTTTATTTAATTCTGTCAAATTTTGTAGGGACCTAAGGGATTAATCGAAAGCCCCTCACCAAAATTCAGAATTTTTGGACATATATTATATATATGGCAAATATATATCCAAAGCAAATAAATACTGGATTAATTCCAAATGCCCAAAATAAATACTTATGAATAAAAATATTGATTTGATTTTTATCTCTGTCCAATATTTTCAGAGAGCAACATGAGCATTTTCTTGGACCCTTTTGGAGCAATTTTTACTTGGGTCATTTTCAGAAATGATTCGGAGGGTTTCACAAATCCCCATTTCAAATTTTAATGGAATTTAAACATGATGCAAACATGAAGGGCTAGCCTAGGTCATACTAGAACTAGGGATGTGACAACTTGCACCCACTCGGAAGAATCTCGTCCCGAGATTCAGGAGTTGGCGGAAAGAAAGCGGGGTACTCAAGTCGAAGACGATCTTCACGCTCCCAGGTAGCTTCTCTCGCGGAATGATGAGGCCACTGAACCTTGAGAAACTTGATGTTATGACGTCGAGTGACACGCTCGGCTTGATCCATAATGCAGACGGGGTACTCTCGATAAGTGAGGTTATCTTGGAGATCAAGCATTTCGTGGTCCACTCCTCGGATGGGATCCGAGAAGCAACGCCTGAGTTGAGAGACGTGGAAGACATCATGAACTCGAGAAGGATGTGGGGGTAGTTCCAACTGGTAGGCAACCTCTCCTCGTTTAGCGAGAATGAGAAAAGAACCAATGTAACGAGGAGCCAACTTGCCCTTGATACCGAAACGATGGGTACCCTTCAAAGGGGTAACCCGAAGGTAAGCCTTGTCGCCAAATTCATAAGCCACTTCCTTATGACGACGGTCGTACTGGCTCTTTTGACGAGATTGGGCTGTTTTCAAATTCTCACGAATGACGCGAACTTGCTCTTCTGCCTCCTGGATCATGTCCGGTCCAAAGAATTGTCTTTCACTGGTTTCTGACCAGTTCAAAGGTGTTCGACATCTTCGTCCATACAGAATCTCAAAATGAGCTTTCTTGAGGCTGGATTGGTAGCTATTATTATAAGCAAACTCGGCGAAGGGAAGACACTTCTCCCAATCCATACCAAATGAGATAACACAAGCTCTATGCATGTCTTCGAGAATCTGGTTGACCCTTTCCACCTGACCACTTGATTGAGGGTGGAAAGCGGTACTGAAGGAAAGATGGGTGCCCATGGCAGTTTGGAAACTCTCCCAGAAATGAGAAGTGAAAAGACTACCACGGTCTGAATTGATCTTTAGTGGAACACCATGCAGTGACACTATTCGAGAAATATATAAGTCAGCGAGCTGACTAGCAGTGATACTCTCTCGAACAGGTAGGAAGTGAGCCACTTTGGAAAGATGATCAATGACTACGAAGACAGCATTATTCCCTTTCTTGGTCCTGGGAAAGCCGGTGAGGAAGTCCATACCAACTTTATCCCATTTCCATTCAGGAATAGCTAAAGGTTGAAGGGTGCCAACAGGCCTTTGATGCTCTGCCTTAATGCGACGACAAACATCGCAGTTAGCAATAAACTGAGCAATTTCTCTCTTCATCCTAATTCACCAGAACCTCTGGCGCAGGTCCTGATACATCTTAGTACTACCGGGATGAATCGTGAGAGGAGATTCATGGGCCTCCTTAAGGATTAGTTGCCGAAGATGCTGCTTCTTGGGGACCACCAGGCGATTCCTGAAGAAAACAACACCTCGATCATCTATAGAGAAACTACCAGCAATGCCCTTGGCAATGTTTCTCTTGATCCGGGTAATCCCCGTATCATGCTTCTGGGCTTCTATGATATGATCCACAAGAGTAGGTTTCGCCACCAAGGTAGAAAGGAATCCGTGAGGAGCAATGTGAAGGTTAAGTTTACATAATTCCTCATGGAGAAGTGGTTGGCCCTGCTGCAACATGAGATTGTTGCAATAGGACTTACGACTTAGCGCATCAGCCATGACATTTCCCTTGCCTGGGGTGTAGGTAATCCCTAAGTCGTAATCTGAGATCAACTCCAACCAACGTCTTTGCCTAAGGTTCAAATCTGGTTGGGTGAAGATATACTTGAGACTCTGGTGGTCGGTGTATATCTCGCAACGTTTACCGAGAAGGTAATGTCGCCATGCCTTAAGTGCATAGACTACGGCTGCAAGCTCTAAATCATGTGTAGGATAATTCTCCTCATGTGGATGCAACTGTCGAGATGCATAGGCAATCACATGACGATCTTGCATAATAATGCAACCTAGTCCCTGTCATGAGGCGTCGCAATAGATAACAAAGTCTTTAGTGAAATCCGGTGGCACAAGTATGGGAGCAGAAGTCAGGCGTCTTTTCAGTTCCTGAAAACTATGCTCACACTATGGGGACCACTCAAACTTTTTATCTTTCTTGAGAAGTTCCGTGAGAGGTTTGGCCACTTTGGAGAAGTTCTCAACGAAGCAACGACAATAACTGGCTAGACCAAGGAAACTCCTAACTTGCTTAACCGTTTCAGGCGGAGTCCAATCAAGAACGGCCTGAACTTTCTCGGGATTGATAGCAATGCCCTTACCGGATATCACGTGGCCCAGGTAGTTCACTTCTGGCAACCAAAATTCGCACTTGAAGAACTTGGCATAAAGACGGTGCTCTCTGAGTTTCTATAACACAAGTCTAAGATGTTCGGCGTGCTCTTCCTCGTTCTTCGAGTAAATAAGAATATCATTGAGGTAAACCACGACGAACTTATCTAAGTACTCCATGAAGATCAAGTTCATCAAGTGGGAGAATGTAGCTGGAGCATTGGTTAGACCAAAGGACATGACGGTGTACTCGTACTGACCATAACGAGTGACAAAAGTCGTCTTAGGAATGTCCCCATTTCTGATCTTGATTTGGTGATAGCCTAACCTCAAATCCATCTTGGAAAAGACTGAAGATCCAGCGAGCTGATCATACAGAGCGTTGATCCTGGGGAGCGGATACTTGTTCTTTATCGTGACCAAATTAACGGGACGATAATCTACAACCATTCGGTCCGTACCATCCTTCTTCTTGACGAAGAGGACGGGGCAAGCCCAGGGAGAAGAACTAGGACGGATGAAACCCTTTTGCAAGGATTCATCGAGTTGTTTCTTAAGCACAGCTAGCTCTAAGGGTGCCATCTTGTAGGGTCTCCTAGAAATTTGGGCAGTTCCTGGGATAAGATCTATGACAAACTCTACATCTCTGTCTGGTGGAATACCTAGTAGTTCCTCAGGAAAGACATCGGGAAAGTCACGGACTACCGGGATATCTTCAAGGTCAGGAAGACAGTTGGCATTAAGAGAATAGAGTTGGCGCTTTGCAACTCTAGTGGAGACAGTGACTATCTTGCCAGATGGGTGTGTAAGCTGAACAGACCTTGTGTAACAATCAATCTTGGCATAATGAGCTTTCATCCAGTCCATACCCAAGATGATGTTAATATATGAAGACTTGAGGGCTATAAGTGATGCAAGGAATACAAGTCTGTCAACAAGGATTTCATTACCATGGCTTACACTAGAAGTTTGCCATTTGGATCCAGGAGTTTGAATGACTAGTGGAGAGGGCATATCACAAAATGAAATGTCGTGCAAGTTAGCATAGCTTCCATAAATGAAGGAGTGAGATGCTCCAGTGTCGAACATAACCGATGCTGGATGACAATTGACAAGGAGTGTACCAAGAATGACATCTGGATCATCATGAGCGTCTTTAGCTGAGACGTGATGCACACATCCACGTTCAGTGGGAGCTGACTTGACACTGTTCATCTTGCGTGATGGCTTACCACGGCCAACAGACTTCTCAGGCTGGGGTGGAGCATAATTGGTTTGAGAGCAGTCACGTGCATAGTGTCCTGGCTCTCCGCATGTCAAGCAAGTCCCCGAGGTAGGACGTGGACCCGCATTGACAAGCGGTCTACCAATAGGCCTGGGTGGAGCATGTAACTGAACTGGGTGAGGCACCACATAATAGGGCCTTGGTTAATAACCGGGTGGAAGAGCGGAGTTCGGAACCCAAATCCGGCGCTTCTGAGAACTAGAACCGGAGGAAGAACCCAAATCATGGGTGTGCTTACGAGACTCCTCGTAAGTGAGTTGAGCTATCTCTACATTAATGGCCTTGTTCACAAGAGCCCGGAATGTATTGCAATGATGCAAGTGGAGATCACGATGCAACTTGGGGTTGAGACCCTTCCGGAACCTAGCCTGCTTCTTGGCGTCCGTGGACACCTCTTCTGTAGCATAGCGGGCGAGGTTCTCGAACTCTCTGCTGTAAGCATCAACAGCCATCTTATCCTGGGTGAAACTACAGAACTCTTCTCTCTTGCAGTCAATGAGAGCCAGAGGGATGTGATGCTCGCAAAAAGCCTCAGTGAAATCTCTCCAGGTGGGTATCTGGCCAGCTGGAAGCATAGCCTCATAGTTCTGCCACCAAATACTAGTAGGGCCTTCCAAGTGATAAGCAGCATAGGTGACCTTGTCACCTTCAGCTACGTTCGCAGAACGCAGCTTGTGTGTGATACCACGGAGCCAGTCATCTGCATCAAGTGGTTCAATGGAATGATGGAAGGTAGGTGGTTTCAGTCCAATGAAGTCATGAATGGACACAAACTCTTTGTGCTGATGGGAGGTGTTCTCCTCAATACGTGCTAGCAAGCGGTTAGACTCACACTTGTTCCTCTCCATCTCTAACATGAACTCTGCCAGCAAAGACTGATCGGGAGGATCCTCATCCCTACCATCTCCGTGGTTCCGGCTACGAGCAATAGAACTTCGGTTAACCGGCAACATCCTGAAGAACGAAACCAAGGAAAACAAGGATGGATTCAGCATCAACTATAGGATGCAGAAGGTAGCACAAGAATTTAGTATCTCTCAAACTCCTAGGACAATTCCGGTAGCATAACGGCAATAGAATGCTCAAAATGAAACATTCTGCAAAGACGGGTAGCACAAAACTCAACATCATCACTCAAGGTTCAAAAATATTACTAAACAGGCTACACCGGAGATACTCGAACTGGGATATGACTCAGATCAACCAATCCTAAGAGACTACGGAGTAGTAACACGTGATCCTGATAGACAAAAGAGGAAGCCTAGTTCCTTAACCCCGTAGGAAAGATAGGATGACTCAGATCAGAAGGCATGAGATATAAGGAGTAAAAGAGCCTTACGTTCCCTTCCACAATCAATTCCCCTATATAGCTAAAGAATTTCTAGACTCAACTTCGACCAGGTTGGCTTGGAAATCCTACAGGTAGTCAGGCTCTAATAGCAAAGCTGTCGGGACCCCGATTCCAAGTCACATCGATCTAGCCGGTAACACCTCATATCACTTTGCGGCCTCACACACGGTATTCCCACGGGTGTCGCCTTACCCTGGCCCGGGACCATTTGTGCCTTTTGGCTCACATATATGATTGTGTCGCTAGCATCCATATGACAGAGAACCCAGGCCGACATGGCTAGTCGTGAACCCAAAGCGGCACTAACCTATGGGGACATGCATACATGATTCACATCGAGCATGTCGGTCAGCAGCGTGTGAATCCGGGCTGTAGCACTGGGCTAACAGGACTCCGGGGAACCCGGGCTGTAGCAGGCTAGGCAGGACTCCGGATGTCACCATGTGACATTTCCCCGAAGGGACAGACACAGGAACAAAGTGAAACACATGCCGGCCAGTCAAGTGTCCTGAGCAGTAGTGCTGGGCTAGTAGGACTCCGGTGAACCGGGCTGTAGCGGTCTACTATGGCTCAAGGAAGCACTAGACTACATTTCCCCATAAGAGAGGCTGCCAAAGATAAACAACTAGATTGTCGGATCCCACACATAGCAATACAC
Organism: Triticum dicoccoides; assembly: GCF_002162155.2. Classification (NCBI taxonomy): domain Eukaryota; kingdom Viridiplantae; phylum Streptophyta; class Magnoliopsida; order Poales; family Poaceae; genus Triticum; species Triticum dicoccoides. The sequence continues at coordinate 63,724,709 of NC_041386.1, forward strand.
ATCACACGTACGCATAACATGCAAGTATGTGTTGTACAACATGGCATCACAACCTAACGCAACTAGTATAGATAAAGGCCCAGAAGAGCCACATAGCATTAAATACAAACAGGGTTCACATGACCCATCATTCAGAGCATACAAGCAACGGAAGCATTACATGTCTGAGTACAGACAACTACAAAAGAAAAAGGCTAAGAAGCCTGACTATCTACAAGTCCCTCCCAAGGGTACAAGATCGTAGCTGAGGTAACAAGCTACTCGTCGAAGTCCAAGTGGTACTACTAGTGAGACAGATGTCTCACCTGCAAAACATAAATAAAGCAAACGTGTACAAAGGTACTCAGCAAGACTTACATTAGATCCTATCATACATGCATTTGTATCAAGAAGGTAATGTGGGGTTTAGTTGCAGCAAGCCAGCTTTGACTCAGTGGCTATCTTGTTCTACGACAACGAGAAACTTCTTTGAGATGAGGCAGCGCACACGAGTCCACTAATCACCACATCAATACACTACTATGGATTCATCCTCGTCTCCTTACGAGAAGGCCATCCATAGCACTCACACTTGTCTTGAGCATTTTAGAGTATCCACTTAAAGTTGTCTATGTACCACGTAAGCATCCAAGAAGTCCATAACCGAGGACACGGCTATTCGAATAGATCATGATAACCCTGCAGGGGTGTACTTCTTCACACACACTCTCACCACTTATCACCATGTACACGTCATGTACCTCGGCAACCTTCAAACGGAAGCCTGGCGAGGGTTTCGTCCACGACCTGACTAACCATACAAGTCTCTCATCCAGGTTTATCGCCTATTCGGGTTCCATCCGCAAGGAGATCCGGCTGGGGTGTCACTCACGGCCCCAAACGATGTGAGCAGGGTTCCCAAGTCCACCATCTGGGTGCCACTTGGTACACCGTGCCACTGTGCCTAGTCTTCCCCAAGCCCACCTGGTCGGGTGGCACTTGGTAGACTACTAACACTACCTACAAACACCAGAAACTAGTTGCGACTCCTCGACAGAAATCAAGTTGGTTAATAAGTCGAGAGGGGTCGAGTTACCGGAACCCAATGTGTGGTAGTATCGAGTCATTGGACAACATACATAGAACTCAGTGCTTAAGGACGGCTCTAGTAAGACAACCCACCACGTACTCCTACATGGCCTCTCACCGCTACCTTTACCAAATCGTGTTCACACACTTAACTCTCAGCACCAGAACATATCGTACCACTCCAATTCATTCTCGATGAATCAGACCTGACACAACTCTAAGCAATAGCAGCCATGGCATGGCAAGAACATAACATGGCTCAATCAACTCCTACACATGCTAGTGGGTTTTAACTATTTGCTATGGCAATGACAGGTCATGCAGAGGAATGGTTTCAACTACCGCAGCATAAAGTAGCATTTGAATCATTGTTGTCCTAATGCAGTAAATGAGAGTAGGAGCAAGAGAGTAGGATTGTATCAGAATGAACAAGGGGGTTTGCTTGCCTGGTAGATCAATAGGGGGCACTGCTCCTCTGACAGGTACTCTGGATCGGTCTCCGGAGCAGGACCTATCGAGAAGGAACAGTGTCAGAATCAAAACACATGCATATGCAACGATATGATGCATGAACATGGCATGAATATGTGATGCTGTTTGAGTTAATGCATCTAGCATTTATTTGGTTAAAGTCCATTTGAACCAAGGGTTCAAATACAACTCTAAAATAAGCTCTTAAATATGCCATAAGTGTGTTTTCATATATATACAGCATGTATAGATGGTTTGTCATGCATGAAAATGGTACAGATGGATAGATTGAATTTTTCTGATAATTTTTCATATATGGATTATTTCAATCTGAGCTACAGTTGAATTTCTATGAATTTTTGAAGTTTTGAACATTTTTTGGAATTTCTGAATTATTTTAAATCCAGAAAGTCAATTACTGCGTCAGCACTGCGTCATGCCTGCATCAGCAGGTCAACGGCGCTGACCAGGTCAAACCTGACGTGTGGGGTCCACACGTCAATGTCACAATGTTAAACGGAGGGGGTTTTTCTAATCTAATTTAGATTAATGGCGCTGGGGCCCACTGTCAGTGTCACCGGTTAGACTAACCACGGGGTTAGTGGCTAATCTAATCTGCCACATCAACTAACCGGCGATTAGCTGCCGGTGCTAATCAGAACGCGGTGCACTCCTCGTCCAGCCATCTCTGGCGACGAGAGCTCGTGTGGCTGGGCTCTACGGATGCGTCGTGGCGAGGCGCGTCGTTTGGTAGCAGCGGGAGGTGCTGGGGTGGTCGGAATCAACAACGGCAGCGAGCGAGGCAGCGGCCCGAGCTCCGGTGGGTGCGGGGTTAGCGTTGCGGCTTGCAAACGAGCTGGCTGTCACGCTAGCGTTGCTCCACGGGTCGTTGCGAGTGCAACAGACGCACGCGCGGGGCCATTTGGTCACCGGGGCTTCGCCGGCGACGAGCCCGAGCGGCGACGGCTACGGTAAGCAAGGGGGCGATGGCTACGGCGACCAAACGGGGGCAGGGTTAGTGGGGAAATGACGGAGGGCTCACCGCGGTCACGGAGAACTTCTCGGCGAGCTCGGGGAGGCTCGGACGGCGACGGATTTAACGGTAGTGACGCACGGCCGTGCGCGGAGACGACGGGTCGATGGCGAGGCGACAGGGCGTCCGACGATGCTCTCGTTGAGGGGAGCTTCAACGCGTCGAGGTGGACGTAGGGGACAGCACGGGGAGGCGAGGCGTGCCCTATGGCTGCGGTGGTGCTCGGCGGCGCGCTGCGCTCCGCTCGGGTGTGAGGTGGAGGGGGACCAGAGAAGGGGGGAAGCACGGGGGAGAGTGAGAGAGGTTCGAGGGAGTGCGTGGCGTCGTCGGGTGCCTCCAGCGGCGAGCGGGGAAGCAGGAGGTGGCCGGCGTGTGCTCGCGCGCGGCGAGCGCATGCCCCTGTCCTCGTGGCGCGAGGAAGGGGACGACTGGCAGTGCCAGTCGGCTGGGCCGGCCTGTTGGGCCGCTGGGCCAGGCCGACTGCACAGTGCCAGGCCGCAGGTAAGCACATGTAGGCTTTCTCCACTTTTGTTTTCTTTTCTATTTTTCTGACATTTGTTCTGACTTAGTAATAAAACTAAACCATTTTATTTAATTCTGTCAAATTTTGTAGGGACCTAAGAGATTAATCGAAAGCCCCTCACCAAAATTCAGAATTTTTGGACATATATTATATGTATGGCAAATATATATCCAAAGCAAAAAAATACTGGATTAATTCCAAATGCCCAAAATAAATACTTATGAGCTCATAAAAATATTGATTTGATTTTTATCTCTGTCCAATATTTTCAGAGAGCAACATGAGCATTTTCTTTGACCCTTTTGGAGCAATTTTTACTTGGGTCATTTTCAGAAATGATTCTGAGGGTTTCACAAATCCCCATTTCAAATTTTAATGGAATTTAAACATGATGCCAACATGAAGGGCTAGCCTAGGTCATACCAGAACTAGGGATGTGACATCGTGCCAAATTGAGTACACGAGAGAGAGAGAGAGAGAGAGAGAGAGAGAGAGAGAGATCAAACACATAGCTACTGGTACATACCTTGAGCTCCGAGGGTGAACTACTCCATCCTCGTCATGGAGAGTGCCGAGATGATGAAGATGGCCACCGGTGATGGATCCCCCTCCGGCAGGGTGCCGAAACATGGCCCCGGATGTTTTTTGGTGGCTATAGAGGCTTGAGGCGGCGAAACTCCCGATCTAGGTTTCTTTTCGGTGGTTTTTGTATTTATAGGAATTTTTGGCGTCGATATCACGTCAGGTTGGTCTCCAAGTCGTCCACGAGGCAGGGGGCGCGCCTAGGGGGTAGGGCGGGCCCTCCACCCTTGTGGATGGCTCGGGACTCTTCTGGCCCAACTATTTTACTCCGGGGGGGCTTCTTTTGGTCTATAAACAATCATCAAAAATTAGCACGTCAATTGGACTTCGTTTGATATTCCTTTTTTATAAACTCAAAAACAAGGAAAAAACAGAAACTGGCACTGGGATCTAGGTTAATAGGTTAGTCCCAAAAATAATATAAAATAGCATATAAATGCACATAAAACATCCAAGATGGATAATATAATAGCATGGAACAATTAAAAATTATAGATACGTTGGAGACGTAGCAAGCATCCCCAAGCTTAATTCCTACTCGTCCTCGAGTAGGTAAATGATAAAAACAAAATTTTTGATGTGGAATGCTACCTAACATATTTATCCATGTAATTCTCTTTATTGTGGCAAGAATATTCAGATCCATAAGATTCAAAACAAAAGTTTAATATTGTCATAAAAATACTAATACTTCAAGCATACTAACAAGGCAATTATGTCTTCTCAAAATAAAATGGCCAAAGAAAGCTTATCCCTACAAAATCATATAGTCTGGCTATGCTCCATCTTCATCACACAAAATATTCAAATCATGCACAACCCCGATGACAAGTCAAGCCATTGTTTCATACTTTTGATGTTCTCAAGCTTTTTCAACTTTCACGCAATACATGAGCATGAGCCATGGACATAGCACTATAGGTGGAATAGACGGTGGTTGTGGAGAAGACAAAAAGAAGGAGATAGTCTCACATCAACTAGGTGTATCAATGGGCTATGGAAATGCCCATCAATAGATATCAATGTGAGTGAGTAGGGATTGCCATGCAGCGGATGCACTAGAGCTATAAGTGTATGAAAGCTCAAAAGTAAACTAAGTGGGTGTGCATCCAACTTGCTTGCTCACGAAGACCTAGGGCACTTTGAGGAAGCCCATCATTGGAATATACAAGCCAATTTCTATAATGAAAAATTTCCACTCGTATATGAAAGTGACAACATAGGAGACTCTCTATCATGAAGATCATGGTGCTACTTTGAAGCACAAGTGTGGTAAAAGGATAGTAGCATTGCCCCTTCTCTCTTTTTCTCTCATTTTTTGTTTTTTTTGTTTTTTGGCCTTCTCTTTTTTTCTTTGGCCTTTCTTTTTTTTATTTCCTCACATGGGACAATGCTCTAATAATGATGATCATCACACTTTTATTTACTTACAACTCAAGAATTACAACTCGACACTTAGAATAAAATATGACTCTATATGAATGCCTCTGGCGGTGTACCGGGATGTGCAATGAATCAAGAGTGACATGTATGAAAGAATTATGAATGGTGGCTTTGCCACAAATACGATGTTAACTACATGATCATGCAAAGCAATATGACAATGATGAATCATGTAATAATAAACGGAACGGTGGAAAGTTGTATGGCAATATTTCTCAGAATGGCTATGAAAATGCCATAATAGGTAGGTATGGTGGCTGTTTTGGGGAAGGTAATGGTGGCTATATGGTACAGGTGAAAGTTGCGCGGCACAAGAGAGGCTAGCAATGGTGGAAGGATGAGAGTGTGTATAATCCATGGACTCAACATTAGTCATAAAGAACTCACATACTTATTGCAGAAGTCTATTAGCTATCGAAACAAAGAACTACGTGCATGCTCCTAGGAGGATAAATTGGTAGGAAAATACCATCGCTCATGCCCGGCCGCCACTCATAAGGAAGATATTCAAAAAATATCTCATGCTCCAACTTCGTTACATAACGGTTCACCATACGTGCATGCTACGGGACTCACAAACCTTAACACAAGCATTTCTCAAATTCACAACTACTCACTAGCATGACTCTAATATCACCATCTTCATATCTCAAAACAATCATAAGGAATCAAACTTCTCATAGTATTCAATGCACTTTATATGAGAGTTTTTATTATATCCCTCTTGGATGCCCATCATATTAGGACTAAATTCATAACCAAAGCAAACTACCATGCTGTCTAGAGACTCTCAAAATGATATAAGTGAAGCATGAGAGTCCAACAATTTCTTCAAAATAAAACTACCGCCATGCTCTAAAAAGATATAAGTGAAGCACTAGAGCAAACGACAAACTACTCCAAAAGATGTAAGCGAAGCACAATGATTAGTTGAATAATTATGAAACTATGTGAAGACTCCTTCTCATAAATAAAATTTCAGATATTAAGTACTTTATTCAAACAGCAAGCAAAACAAAATAAAATGACATTGCAAGGATAACACATATCATGTGAAGAAGCAAAAACTTAGGCTCAACCAAAACTGGCCGATAGTTGTTAAAGAAGAAAGGTGGGATGCCTACTGGGGCATCCCCAAGCTTACATGCTTGAGACTTCTTGAAATATTAATTAGGGATGCCTTGGGCATCCCCAAGCTTGAGCTTTTGTGTCTCCTTAATTCCTTTTATATCGCGGTTTCTCTAAATCTTAAAAACTTGATCCACACAAAACTCAACAAGAACTCATGAGATAAGTTAGTATAAATCCATGCTAAGCCTTATCATTATCTACTGTAGCAAATCACCAAAATTATTATTTAACATTGCCTACTAATTTCCTCTGCCTATTTAACACTCCTATCCTCAAATAGAATCATTAAACAGGAAAACATATGCAAACAATGCAAACATAACAGCAATCTGTCTAAACATGATAGTCTGTAAAGAATGCAAGAGGAATCGTACTTATTTAACTTCAAAAATTCTGAAAAATTACCACACTGTAGATAATTTGTTTTTACTGATGGTGTAAAAATTTCAAGATTTTATCATGTTCTGAATATTCACCAATATTCAAAACATAACAGCAAACTTTCTGTTTTTAAAACAGCAACATATGGACTTGCGAAATAAGCATGGTAAAGACTACACTTGACTTTTTATTGAACTAAAAGATGAAAAACATTAATCTAAATAACAGCAAGAAAATCCTAATAAAATAAAATGATGCTCCAAGCAAAAGATATATCATGTGGTGAATAAAAATATAGCTCCAAGTAAGGTTACCGATGAACGAAGACGAAAGAGGGGATGCCATTTGGGGCATCCCCAAGCTTAGGCTCTTGGTTGTCCTTGAATATTACCTTTGGTTGCCTTGGGCATACCCAAGCTTAGGATCTTGCCACACCTTATTCCATAGTCCATCGAATATTTACCCAAAACTTGAAAACTTCACAACACAAAACTCAACAGAAATCTCGTAAGCTCCGTTAGTATAAGAAAATAAATCACCACTTCGGTACTGTCAAGACAAGATTAATAATTTTTCTCACATGATGCCTACTGTACCATATCATTTCTACAATTTATATTAAGCAATATAAGCCACAGAAACTAGAAAACAAGCAAACTATGCATCCAAAACAGGATCTATCAAAAACAGAACATCCTGTAGTAATCTATAACTCTCGAATACTTCTGTAACTCCAAAAATCCTGAAAAATTAGGAAGTCCTAGGAAATTTGTTTATTAATCCTCTGCAAAACAAATCAGTATTTTATCGTGCTTCTGTTAAAAAATAAAACTAATCTCCTGGGCGCAAAAGTTTCTGTTTTTCAGCAAGATCAAATCAACTATCACCATAGATCATCCCAACGGTCTTAACTGGCACTTTATTGAAACAAAAGCTATAAAACATGATTAATACAGTAGCATAATCATGTTAACATGCAAAAACAGTAGGTAAAGGTGTTGGGTTGTCTCCCAACAAGCGCTTTTCTTTAATGCCTTTCTAGCTAGGCATGATAATTTCAATGATGCTCACATAAAAGGTAAGAATTGAAACATAAAGAGAGCATCATGAATAATATGACTAGCACATTTAAGTCTAACCCACTTCCTATGCATGGGGATTTTGTGAGCAAACAATTTATGGGAACAAGAATCAACTAGCATAGGAAAGCAACACAAGCATAACTTCAAGATTTTAAGCACATAGAGAGGAAACTTGATATTATTGCAATTCCTACAAGCATATATTCGTCCCTCATAATAATTTTCAGTAGCATCATGAATGAATTCAACAATATAACTATCACATAAAGCATTGTTTTCATGAGCCACAAGCATAGAATTTTTATTACTCTCCACATAAGCAAAACTCTTCTCATTCAGAATAATGGGAGTATCATATGAAACTCGAATACTATAAATTGTTTCCACATTAAAAGAGTAATGTTCAGAAAAAGGGTAATCATAATCATGACAAGTTTGTAATTATAATCATCACTAATTTTTATAAAATAAGTATCATCACAATAATCATCATAAGTAGCAACTTTGTTCTCATCATAATCAATTGAAACCTCTTCCAAGATAGTGGAATCATTACTAAATAAAGTCATGACCTCTCCAAATCCACTTTTATAATTATCACAATAAGATTCAACATCCTCCAAAATAGAGGGATCATTACTTCCTAAAGTTAACACTCTTCCAAACCCACTTTCATCAATATAATCATCATAAATAGGAGGCATGCTATTATCATAATAAATTTGCTCATCAAAACTTGGGAGACTAAAAATATCACTTCATTAAACATAGAATCCCCAAGCTTGGGACAAACATTAATTGCAGCAAATAAATTCTCAAACATGTCATTCTCATCAAACATAGCATCCCCAAGATTGGGCCTTTTCATATCATAAGCATAATCATTCTCATCATTAATAGTATGGATAGCACCAATAGTATAGCAATTATCATCATCACAATGAGTAATAGGAGCAACATCATTTAGGAGGGATACCTTTTTACCTTTTCTTCTCCCTCTTTTCTTTTTCTTCTTCACATTATGTATGGGTTTAATCCTCTTTTTGGACCTCCTTATTAATGAGATTGGTTGAATAGAAGGCTCCTCCTGGTTACCTGATTCATCATAAGAAAGAATAGGAGGATATTGGGAAGTCTCTTACCTTTCATTAGTATTCTCTTCATCTTCTATTTGTTTTCTTGTCTTTATGTAATTGGCAATATAAGGATTTTTAATGCAATTCACCGCACAATACATATAAATTTCCTCTAGATCAAAATCAAAACTGTCTCAAGGGCAAATTCTGGAGTACCCATAGTTATACGTTACATTTCTTCATAACCTAGAAGCAAACTAAGTTCATTATGATGCGCAAGGGAAATAAAGTCATCACAAATTTTGGACATGATTGGATCATGAAACAATTTGCATTGGACATTTAAATGACCACATTCATTGCAAAGTTCACAAGGATGGCTAAGAAAATTTAAATTTTCAGCACAAACATCTAGCCTTTCTTGCTACCATTTAGTTTCTAAATACTTATGCCTCTTGCAAAATCTATCTTCCCTATTTGGTGTGTACTTGCAAACTCTATGCACTCCACAAAAATTGACATGCTTATAAGAGACATTTTCATCATGACTAGTGCAATCATCATTAGTACTATAGATATTCAAAGAGTTTGTACTAACAACATTGCAATCATGCTCATTATTCAAAGATTTAGTGCCAATCATTTTAATGCATTCTTCTTCTAGCACTTGGGAACTATTTTCCTTTCCATCATTTTCACGAAAGATATTAAAAATATGAAGCATATGACACACCCTCAATTCCATTTTTTGTAGTTTTCTTTTATAAACTAAATTAGTGATAAAACAAGAAGCTAAAAGATTCGATTGCAAGATCTAAAGATACACCTTCAAGCACTAACCTCCTCGGCAACGGCACCAAAAAAGAGCTTGATGTCTACTACACAACCTTCTTCTTGTAGATGTTGTTGGGCCTCCAAGTGCATAGGTTTGTAGGACAGTAGCAAATTTCCCTCAAGTGGATGACCGGAGTTTAACAATCCGTGGGAGGCATAGGATGAAGATGGTCTCTCTCAAACAACCCTGCAACCAAATAGAAAAGAGTCTCTTGTGTCCCCAGCACACCCAATACAATGGTAAATTGTATAGGTGCACTAGTTCGACAAAGAGATGGTGATACAAGTGCAATATGGATGGTAGATATAGGTTTTTGTAATATGAAAATATAAAAACAGCAAGGTAAATAATGACAAAAGTGAGCACAAACGGTATTGCAATGCTTCAAAACAAGGCCTAGGGTTCGTACTTTCACTAGTGCAATGTCTCTCAACAATACTAACATAATTGGATCATATAACAATCCCTCAACATGCAACAAAGAGTCACTCCAAAGTCACTAATAGCGGAGAAAAAACGAACAGATGATTGTAGGGTATGAAACCACCTCAAAGTTATTCTTTCCGATCAATCCATTGGGCTATGCCTATAAGTGCCACAAACAGCCCTATAGTTCGTAGTAAAATAACACCTTAAGACACAAATCAACCAAAACCCTAATGTAACCTACATACTCCAATGTCACCTCAAGTATCCGCGGGTATGATTATACGATATGCATCACACAATCTCAGATTCATCTATTCAACCAACACAAAGAACTTCAAAGAGTGACCCAAAGTTTCTACCGGAGAGTCAAGACGAAAACGTGTGCCAACCCCTATGCATAAGTTCACAAGGTCACAGAACTCGGAAGTTGATCACCAAAACATACATCAAGTGGATCACGTGAATATCCCATTGTCACCACAGATAAGCACATACAAGACATGCATCAAGTATTCTCAAATCCTTAAAGACTCAATCCGATAGGATAACTTCAAAGCGAAAAATCAATCCATTACAAGAGATAGAGGGGAAGAAACATCATAAGATCCAACTATAATAGCAAAGCTCGCGGTATATCAAGATCGTGCCAAATCAAGAACACGAGAGAGAGAGAGAGAGAGAGAGAGAGATCAAACACATAGCTACTTGTACATACCCTCAGCCCCGAGGGTGAACTATTCCCTCTTCGTCATGGAGAGCGCCGGGATGATGAAGATGGCCACCGGTGATGGATCCCCCCTCCGGCAGGGTGCCGGAACAGAGTCCCGATTGGTTTTTGGTGGCTACAGAGGCTTGTGGCGGTGGAACTCCCGATCTAGGTTTCTTTTCGGGGGTTTCTGTATTTATAGGAATTTTTGGCGTTGGTCTCACGTCAGGGGGGTCTCCAAGTCGTCCACGAGGCCTGGGGCATGCCCAGGGGGTAGGGCGTGCCCTCCACCCTCATGGATGGCTCAGGACTCTTCTGGACCAACTATTTTACTCATGGGGCTTCTTTTGGTCCATAAAAAATCATCAAAAATTGGCACGTCAATTGGACTCCATTTGGTATTCCTTTTCTGTAAAACTCAAAAACAAGGAAAAACAGAAACTGGCACTGGGCTCTAGGTTAATAGGTTAGTCCCAAAAATCATAGAAAAAGCATATAAAAAGCATATAGAACATCCAAGATGGATAATATAATAGCATGGAACAATCAAAATATATAGATACGTTGGAGACGTATCAACAGTCAGATCTGATGGTACCCAGTATACGCATCCAAAAAGGACAAACGCTCACACCCCATAGTTGAGTGGACGATCTGGTTGATGCGATGGAGAGCGAAGTGATCTTTCGGGAAGGCCTGATTGACGTGCTTTAAATCGGTACACATACGAAGTGAATCATCTCTCTTGGGGACTGCTACCTATTGAGCATGCGTTGGTTTTCCCTTGAAGAGGAAAGGGTGATGCATCAAAGTAGCGTAAGTATTTCCCTCATTTTTGAGAACCAAGGTATCAATCCAGTAGGAGACAATGCACAAGTCACCTAGTACCTGCACAAACAATCAAGAACCTTCCAACCAACGCGATAAAGGGGTTGTCAATCCCTTCACGGTCACTCGCAAAAGTGAGATCTAATAGAGATAGTAAAGTAAATATTTTTTGGTATTTTTATTGTATAGATTGGAAAGTAAAGATTGCAAAATAGGAAATGAGATGCGATGTAAATAAAAGAGATGTAATATATTAGGAAAGAGACCCGGGGGCCATAGGTTTCACTAGTGTCTTCTCTCAAGATAGCATGTATTACGGTGGGTGAACAAATTACTACCGAGCAATTGATAGAAAAGCGCATAGTTATGAAGATATCTAAGGCAATGATCATGAATATAGGCATCACGTCTGTGTCAAGTAGACCGAAACGATTCTGCATCTACTACTATTACTCCACACATCGACCGCTATCCAGCATGCATCTAGAGTATTAAGTTCATAAGAACAAAGTAACGCATTAAGGAAGATGACATGATTTAGAGGGATAAACTCAAGCAATATGGTACAAACCCCATCTTTTTATCCTCGTTGGCAACAATACAATATGTGCCTTGCTGCCCCTATTGTCACTGGGAAAGGACACCGCAAGATTGAATCCAAAGCTAAGCACTTCTCCCATTGCAAGAAATATCAATCTAGTAGGCCAAACTAAACCGATAATTCGAAGAGACCTGCAAAGATATCAAATCATGCATATAAGAATTCAGAGAAGAACCAAATAATATTCATAGATAATCTTGTTCGTAAATCCACAAGTCATCGGATCTCGGCAGACACACCGCAAAAGAGTATTAGATCGAATAGATCTCCAAGAACATCGAGGAGAACTTTGTATTGAGAATCAAAGAGAGAGAAGAAGCCATCTAGGTAATAACTATGGACCCAAAGGTCTGTGGTAAACTACCCACACTTCATCGGAGAGGCAATGGTGTTGATGTAGAAGCCCTCCATGATCGATTCCCCTCCGGCAAATCGCCGGAAAAGGACCCAAGATGGGATCTGACGGGTACAGAAGGTTGCGGTGGTGGAAAAGTGCTTTCGTGGCTCTCCCTGATGTTTCTAGGGAATAAGAGTATATATAGGCGAAAGAAGTATGTCGGTGGAGCTACGAGGGGCCCACGAGGGTGGGGGCGCCTGAGGGAGTCCTGGATTAGGGGGTCTCCCGATAGCCGGACTATATCCTTTGGCCGGACTGTTGGACTATGAAGATACAAGATTGAAGACTTCGTCCCGTGTCCGGATGGGACTCTACTTGGCCTGGAAGGCAAGCTAGGAAATACGGATATGTATGTCTCCTCCTTTGTAACCGACCTTGTGTAACCCTAGCCCCCTCCGGTGTCTATATAAACCGGAGGGTTTTAGTCCGTAGGACAACAGATAATCATACCATAGGCTAGCTTCTAGGGTTTAGCCTCTCTGATCTCGTGGTAGATCAACTCTTGTAATACTCATATCATCAAGAACAATCAAGCAGGATGTAGGGTATTACCTCTATCAAGAGGGCCCGAACCTGGGTAAACATCGTGTCCCCTGCCTCTTGTTACCATCTGCCTTAGACGCACAGTTCGGGACCCCCTACCCAAGATCCGCCGGTTTTGACACCGACATTGGTGCTTTCATTGAGAGTTCCACTGTGTCGTCACCATAAGGCTTGATGGCTCCTTCGATCATCGCTAGCGATGTGGTCCAGGGTGAGGCTTTCCTCCCTGGACAGATCTTCATATTCGGCGGCTTTGCACTGCGGGCCAATTCGCTTGGCCATCTGGAGCAGATTGAGAGCTACGCCTCTGGCCATTGGGTCAGCTTTGGAAACTTGAACTACACAGCCAATATCCGCGGAGACTTGATCTTCGATGGATTCGAGCCCATGTCGGACGCGCCGCGCAGTCACGACGAGCAAGACGTAACTCTACGGTCGGACGGTGTTCGGGAGATCGCATCCGCAACTACTCCGGCTTTTAATCCAAAGCAAGTCACGCCATCCAAGAGCGAAGGGATGGACCCCGCCATGGAGGCCGCACTCTCAGTGGCGATAGAGCCAGATATTGACTTCACCCCTTACGAGAGCTGTGTCGCCGAACCACTGGATTCATCTCCGGCCATGGACTCTGAGCCGCTCATATCCGTGCCTGTCGAGTCTGACTGGGCGCCGATCATGGAGTTCACCTCCGCGGATATCTTTCAGCACTCACCTTTTGGAGATGTGCTAAATTCATTAAGATATCTCTCCCTGTCAGGAGAACCTTGGCCGAACTATGTCCGGCTAGAATGGGATGCGGACGACGAAGAAATTCGCTGCCCACCCACCACCCACTTAGTAGCCACTGTCGACGACTTAACCGACATGCTCGACTTCGGCTCCGAAGACTTCGACGGTACGAACGACGAAGCCGGAGACGAACAGGATCCACCGCCCTCGGGGCACTGGACCGCCACCTCATCATATGATATATATATGGTGGACACCCCCAAAGAAGCCAACGGCGACGAGACAGCGGAGGATGACCCCTCCAAAAAGCAACCCAAGCGCCGACGTCAGCGGCGCCGCTCTAAGTCCCGCCACAGCAAAAGCAGTGATACCGGCACAGGAGATAATAACACTCCGGATAGCACCGAAGACAACAACAATCCACTCCAGCACGGTGTAGAGCTAGAGGACGAACAAGCTAGCCCTCCAGAGCAGGCAGCAGATGGAGAACCGGAGGAGGACCGGAGGAGGACAATTACATGCCTCTCTCCGAAGACGAGGCGAGCCTCGATGATGACGAGTTTATCGTGCCTGAGGGCCCCGTCGAGCAAGAGCGCTTCAAGCACCGGTTTCTGGCCACGGCAAATAGCCTAAAGAAGAAATAGCAACAGCTTCAAGCTAATCAAGACTTGCTAGCAGACAAATGGACCGAAGTCCTTGTGGCCAAGGAGCATGAACTCGAGTGCCCGTCCAAGAGTTACCCAAAATGCAGGTTGCTACCTCGAGGAGGAAGCATTGAAACCTCATTCACCAGTGTACGATGCGGCTGACCGGCCACTACGCGACCGAGCCAGAGAGACGTTTCAGCCTAAAGTTCAGACCGCACCCCGTCGCCACTCAGTCAAAGATACTAAGGCCTGGGGCAACACAGAGGACCTGCGAGACATCTTAGACAGTAAGGCAAAAATAGCAAGGTCAATATACGGGAAACAAACACGTGCGCCCACACGGGACGATGATCATCGCGTCGGATACACCAAGAGTAAATCCGGCCGGGCCGAATACAGCAGACAAGACTCATACAAACTACGGCGGGATATAGCCCAGCATAGAGGCGCCGCACACCCCCTATTCTTCACTGATGAAGTTATGAATCATGAATTCCTGGAGGGTTTCAAACCAGTAAATATCGAATCATACGACAGCACAACAGATCCCGCTGTATGGATTGAGGATTTCCTCCTTCACATCCACATGGCTCGCGGTGACGATCTACATGCCATCAAGTACCTCCCACTAAAACTCAAAGGACCAGCTCGGCATTGGCTGAATAGCTTGCCAGCAGATTCCGACGGCAGTTGGGAAGATTTTGAAGATGCATTTCTTGACAACTTCCAGGGCACTTATGTGCGGCCACCGGATGCTGATGACTTGAGCCACATAACCCAGCAACCAGGGGAATCGGCCAGACAATTCTGGACATGGTTCCTGACTAAGAAAAATCAAATTGTAGACTGTCCGGATGTAGAAGCCCTAGCGGCATTCAAGCATAACATCCGCGACAAGTGGCTCGCCCGCCACCTCGGCCAGGAGAAGCCAAAATCTATGGCAGCTCTCACAACACTCATGACCCGCTTTTGCGCGGGCGAGGATAGCTGGCTGGCTCGCAGCAACAACACATCAAGGAATTTGGATACCTCGGATACCAAAGACATTAATGGTAGACAGCGTCGTAATAGACCAAAGCGCCGCAATAACAGTGATAACACCGAAGATACGGCAGTCAATGCCAGATTCAAAGGCTCTAGATTCAATCAATAGAAAAAGCCATTCGAAAGAAATACTCCGGCTCCGTCCAGTCTGGATCACATACTGGATCGCTCGTGTCAAATCCACGGCACCCCTGACAAGCCAGCCAATTACACCAACAGAGAATGCTCGGTGTTCAAGCAGGCCGGCAAGTTAAATGCCAAAAACAAGGACAAGGGGCTGCATAGCGATGACGAGGAGGAGCCCCAGCCGCCGAACCCAGGAGGACAGAAGGGGTTTCCCCCACAAGTGAAGACAGTGAACATGATATACGCAACCCACATTCCCAAGAGGGAGCGGAAGTGTGCACTAAGGGATGTCTACGCGATGGAGCCCGTCGCCCCGAAGTTCAACCCATGGTCTGCTTGTTCGATCACCTTCGATCACAGGTACCACCCCACCAGCATCCTTCATGGCGGATCCGCTGCACTGGTCGTAGACCCCATCATTGACGGATTTCACCTCACTCGAGTCCTTATAGACGGCGGCAGCAGCTTGAAACTGCTTTATCAGGATACAGTGCGAAAAATGGGTATCGATTCCTCAAGGATCAAACCCAGCAAAACCACCTTTAAAGGCGTCATCCCAGGTGTAGAGGCCCATTGCACAGGCTCAATCACACTGGAAGTGGTCTTCGGATCACTGGATAACTTCCAAAGTGAAGAGTTAATCTTCGACATCGTCCCGTTTCGCAGTGGCTATCATGCACTGCTCGGACGGACAGCATTTGCAAAATTCAATGCAGTTCGCATTACGCATACCTCAAGCTCAAGATGCCAGGACCCTGCGGGGTCATAACAGTAAATGGAAACACAGAACGCTCGCTCCGTACGGAAGAGCACACTTCGGCCCTTGCAATAGAGGCACAAAGCAGCCTGTTCAGGCAGACCACTCATTTGGCGTTACAGCCCCCGGACACCTTCAAGCAACTCCGGAACAATCTGCAACAGGATCGCCTGACGCGATCTGCGCTCGCCTAGCAATCCGGCCCCCGTCCCAGTCCTAGTGCAGTGACGAAATTCATGCCACGCGTACATAACTACGCATTGAAAATACCATGGACATAGGCGGGGGCACAATCAGGACACGCCCCACATTATGGCTTAACCACACCAGGGGCTGTATACCTTTGACATTCCTTTTCTCTTTCAGGGCCTAACTCTTCGGAAGCCCTTTCTGGAAGTCCGATTGCCAGACACATTCCGGAAGCAACAACCAAGGCGGCAAGAAGCTAAGATGAACACGGGAACTGCCAGCTGGTCTCTAGTAATACTTGATATACCCGCTTTTCACTATTTATGCGTAGCTTGCCTTGGGATAGGACATTTTGAATTGTCCTACTTTATTCTTATTGCACTACTTGTACCAGTACACTTCGACGTATTATTCAAATAACAATGCATATTATTAATCTGTCGTTGCATTATTTAAGTTTTTCTCTTTCTCTTATATGTCCATCTACGACATTCCGCACCTGCACGCTCGGGTATGGTCAGTACGCCAGGGGCTCTCGTTTACCCCATAATACGGTGCAAGAAGTCTGAACACTTTTGATAGTACGGCACCCCGAACTTATAGAATTATATACATCAGCTTTGAATCATGTCTTGGGTCAAATGTTGGGTTGCCCGGCTCCCATGCTTTGGTACCTTATGTTTCACTATATCAGCTAAGGTAGCGGTGGGAGAACTACTGCGATTGTGTCCCGGTTCTTCCGGACGAGCACCTCAGTAGAGAAAGCCAAAAACTGACTGTCATGATAAGGCGAGAGACTGGTCGCTATTCGAGAGGTCTCAAGTCCTTAAAGACTTTTTCCGCTTCGGGCGAGGAGTCGTCCTTGTCCGGCTTAGGCGTGTATAGCGCCTGAAATTCGGCCCTCCGAATACCAGGGGCTTCGCCAAAAATTTAAAATCATAGTGTTCTATGGCTAAGTGAGAGTGATAAAGCATTATAGTCGGATTGCCTGGTTCGTTGCATTGAGCACCTCCCTTGAAGGACCCAAAATTGGGGTAAAGAGTGTTCAGATTTACCCCGAACACCCCAGTACTAGTTACATGGGGCAGAAGCCGACGACCGGCCAACTCTCAAATTTTATAAACAGCCGCACAGAAGGTAATATTTTAAATTAAGAAAGCGTCGCATGGCGCAAAAGAACTCGTTTCATATTACAGGATCACATGGGCATGTTCATTCAAAAATTACATCCTTAGCACACTCATCTGCCACTAAGCGGGAACCCTTCAGGACGCTCTCATAGTAATTCTCGGGGCAGCGATGCTCCTTGCCCTCCGACGGCCCCTCCTTCACAAGCTTCATAGTGTCCAGCTTCACCCAGTGCACCTTCGCCCGGGCAAAAGCTCTGCGCGCACCTTCGATGCAGACGGACCGCTTGATGACTTCTAGCCGTGGGCAGGCTTCCACCAGCTGCCTCACCAGACCGAAGTAGCTGCCGGACAGGGGCTCGCTAAGCCACATCCGGACTATAAGGCCCCTCATGGCCTGTTCGTCCACCTTGTGAAGTTCGACCAACTGCTTCAGCTGGTCACTCAAGGACACGGGGTGTTCGGTCCCAGTATACTGAGACCAGAACAACTTCTCCGTTGAGCTCCCCTCCTCAGCCCGGTAAACTCCGCGGCATCCAGCAAACTACGAGGAAGATCTGCAAACGCTCCTGGAGAGCTCCGAACTCGGGTAAGAAAAAGGAAAGTCTCCTTCACATGCTTGCTTTGCATATTGAATGCCTTACCCGTTGCTATCTTCTTCGCCGCATCAATCTCCTGGAGGGCCTTGTGGGCTTCGGCCTTGGCGCCCCGGACGCTTTCAAGCGCCTGCGCGAGCTCGGACTCTCGCGTCTTGGAGTCAAGCTCCAAGGACTCGTGCTTTTTGGCGAGAGCCTCGAGCTCTTGCTGCACCTCGCCCACTCGGGCTTCTTGTTTCTCCCGTTCAATGCGTTCTTTGGCCACTTTGTCTTCGGCCGTGGACAACGCCTTCGTCAGGGTCTCCACCTCGGTCGTGGTCCCTGACAAATTCATGATGATCCTATTACTTTACACCGAACTTCTTTTTAACTATATAAAGTGGGGTATATCTTACCTTTGCTCTCTTCGAGCTGCCCCTTGGTAAGGCCGAGCTCGTCCTTGGACCGCTTCAGGGCCTGCTTCAGCGCAGAGACCTCCGCAGTACATGCGGCAGCGGCCCGCAGGGAAGCCTGCACATACACATAGACATACTCTAATTAGACTCTTGAGTTATCATTTGATACTCTATTCGGCTTTTCTTCGCGAACGCCGAACAGAGCATCAGGGGCTACTATCTATGCGGTAATATTTTTATATTTTGAATTCTTACCTCAGAGCCTGTTAGGAGGCTGGCGCAAGCTTCGGTCAGTCCGTTTTTGGCGGACTGAACCTTCTTGACCACCGCACTCATGATAGTGCGGTGTTCTTCATCGATGGAAGCGCTCTGAAGCGCTTCCAGCAAGTTGTCCGGTGCTTCTGGTTGGACAGAGGACACCGGCACAGATGGTTGGCCCCCTTAATGGGGGACCGCCTACTAGAGTGCGGAACCATCGAAGGTTCCGGCGCAGTGTCCGGCTGGGGCCCGAACTTGAAGCCCGTAGGAGCCTCGCTCCCTTGGTACCCAGGGTCCGGGAGGTCGCTGTGAGGCGCCCCTAGGATCACCTCCCCTTGGGTCGGTGCCTTTTGAGACACCACCTCGGCGTTGTCCGTAGGGCGAGGGGTGGAAGCCGTCGGAGGAGAACCGCTATTCCTATCCGACGAGTCCAAAGAGCCGCTCGATGAGGGTACGTCGAGATGAGCTCGAGACGGACTACATAATCTTGTTCGACATGAGCAAAGGCAGTACAATAAAACATACCATGAAGTACTATGGTGTCCGGACACTTACGACTTCGCCAGGGGCTTGTCCCTGGGTAGCCAATCGTTGTCGCTGTCGGCGGCCGCCGTGGCATAGTCCGGAGGGAGGGTTTTCCCTTCTTGGACCCTTCGGCCTCCCCGGATGGGTCGGCCTTCCTTTTCTTGTCTCCCTCGGCTGGGGGAGAACTTTTCTCCTCCTCCTCGTTTCCGTGGGAGGAGTGCGCGTCGGACTCATTGGATGATGAGTCCGACAGAACCTTGCACCGGAGACCCTTTCAGGTCCCCGC
This sequence comes from Triticum dicoccoides, assembly GCF_002162155.2. Taxonomy (NCBI): domain Eukaryota; kingdom Viridiplantae; phylum Streptophyta; class Magnoliopsida; order Poales; family Poaceae; genus Triticum; species Triticum dicoccoides. The sequence continues at coordinate 63,744,517 of NC_041386.1, forward strand.
GGCCTTCTTCTTGGCCTTCTTTTCCGGCACCTCGTAAGGTGCCGGAGTCAGCATCTTTGTTAGAAGAGCATTTGCAGGATCTTCGGGCAGGGGGGGCTGGACAATCAAGCTGCTCCGTTGTCTTTATCTAGTCATGTTAATGACATGAAAGCTTAGGTCCAGCACATAACTAAACGAGGGCAAATAAATACCCTGAGAGATATAAAAGCCTACCGGATGGGCGCGGCGCTTTGCGCTGAGTCGGTGGTCCTCGGTAAGGGAGGGAGGCTTCTCGACGCCCTTGAACAGCACCCTCCAGACGTCCTTGTGCATCATGTCGTAGAGCTCTCGCAACGTCTGGTGCTGGGCCGAGTCGAACTCCCACAAAACAAATGCTCGTTGTTGGCACGGAAGGATCCAGCGGAAGAGCATAACCTGGACCACGCTAACGAGCTTGATTTTCTTGTTCGTCATGTTCTGGATGCAGGTTTGGAGTCTGGTCAGCTCTACCGAAGAACCCCAGGACAGGCCCTTCTTTTTCCAGGAGGTGACCCGCGTGGGGATTCCGGATCGAAATTTGGGGGCTGCCACCCAGTTGGATTCGCGCGGCTCAGTGATGTAGAACCACCCCGATTGCTGCCCCTTTATGGTATCCGCGTAGGTACCCTCGAGCCAGGTGACATTAGGCATCTTGCCCACCATGGCGCCTTCGCATTCTTCTTGCTAGCCACCCACCACCTTCAGTTTGACATTGAAGGTTTTCATCCATAGGCCGAAGTGGGGCCTGATGCGGAGGAAGGCCTCGCACACGACGATAAACGCCGAGATGTTGAGGATGAAGTTGGGGGCCAAATCATGAAAATCCAGCCTGTAGTAGAACAAGAGCCCGCGGACAAACGGGTGGAGAGGAAATCCTAGTCCACGGACGAAATGGGTAAGAAAACTACCCTCTCATGGGATTCGGGTGTTGGGACAATCTGCCATGCATTCGGCAGCCGGTGCGCGATATTCGCAGCTAGGTATCCGGCTTCCCGTAACTTTTTTATGTTCTCATCCGTGATAGAGGAGACCATCCACTTGCCTCCTGCTACGGACATGATTGGAGTGGTTCGAGAAGAAGAACGCGAGCTTTGGCGCTAGAGCTCGGGTGTGCGGGAATGGGTAAGCGAGAAGAAAGAAGGCGTGGGTGAAAAAAGTAAATCTTTGACCCTTTATAAGGGCGGAGGAGGCGATGAGTCTCCCCACTTGCCTGGAAAAAACCGCTTATTCCCCAGGCGCCGTAATTGATGGCGCGGTTGGGTTACCCACGTCCGTATTGATGAGAATCCCATGATAACGGGAACACGATCTCTTCTTTGACGAGATGCGTCAAGAAAACTGCCTCGCGATATGCGAGGAGCTGGTTAAGAAAAGCAGTTCGAATAATAACCAGGCCATGAAGCGATGTCATACTATCAAAACGTGTCAGCAGATGAGATTTGTGGAAGTATTATTCTCTCTACGGTGGTATGTGGAACTTATTTTGTAGGGTCGGACACTGTCCTTGCATTCAAACTCTTCCATGGTGTATTCGGAGGAGGAACCCGCCTTGTAATGCCGAAGACAACACTGCGCGCCGGACTCATCGTCATTGAAGCCTGGTTCAGGGGCTACCGAGGGAGTCCTGGATTAGGGGGTCTCCGGACAGCCGGACTATATCCTTTGGTCGGACTGTTGGACTATGAAGATACAAGAGTGAAGACTTCGTCCCATGTCCGGATGGGACTCTACTTGGCGTGGAAGGCAAGCTAGGCAATACGGATATGTATATCTCCTCCTTTGTAACCGACCTTGTGTAACCCTAGCCCCCTCCGGTGTCTATATAAACTGGAGGGTTTTAGTCCATAGGACAACATACAATCATACCATAGGCTAGCTTCTAGGGTTTAGCCTCTCTGATCTCGTGGTAGATCAACTCTTGTAATACTCATATCATCAAGAACAATCAAGCAGGACGTAGGGTAGTACCTCTATCAACAGGGCCCGAACCTGGGTAAACATCGTGTCCCCTGCCTCCTGTTACCATCCGCCTTAGACGCATAGTTCGGGACCCCCTACCCGAGATCCGCCGGTTTTGGCACCGACACGCGCCCTCCTACCTCGTGGAGTTCCAGACTTCGACTCCAAGTCTTCTGGATTGCTTTCAGCCCAAGAAAGATCATCGCGAAGGTTTCATTCCGTTTGGACTCCGTTTGGTATTCCTTTTCTGCAAAACTCTAAAATAGGCAAAAAAACAGAAACTGGCACTAGGCCTCCGATTAATAGGTTAGTCCAAAAAATAATATGAAAGAGCATATTAAAGCCCATTAAATATCCAAAACAGATAATATAATAGCATGGAACAATAAAAAATTATAGATACGTTGCAGACATATCAGGGACCATGACAACATTGGCGAGCCACTCGGAGTGGTATATCTCGTGGATGAACTTAGCTGCCAGAAGCCGAGCCGCCTCTTCGCCAATTGCCTTTCTCTTCTCCACGGTGGACCAACGGAGATGTTCTTTGACAGGTTTCACTTTTGGGTCGACACACAAACAACGCTCAGCCAGTCCCTTGGGTACACCCAGCATGTCAGATGGTTTCCATGTGAAGGTGTCCCAGTTCTCATGGAGGAACTGGACGAGCGCTTCTTCCTATTTGTTGTCGAGCATTGTTGAGATGTGGGTCAAAGCAGCATTGGGATCAGTCGGGTGAATATGAACATGCTTTGTCTCACCGGCCAACTGAAATGCGGACTCTGAAGCAGGCTTCTCGGCTCGTAAAAAATCACTCGGATTTGCATTTTTGTTGTATTCCTCCATCTCAACTGCCGCCATCTATTCATCGGAAACCTTTGAGCCTTTCTGGAGGCATTCTTCTGCTCTTTGCCGATTCCCTGTGACTGTGATCACACCTCAGGGACCAGGAATCTTCAACTTGAGGTATACATAACATGGTCGAGCCATGAAATGAGCATATGCAGGCCTGCCCAGAATAGCATGGTAGGCATTGTGAAAATCCACCACCTCAAACGTCAAATTTTCCTTGCGTTAATTCTTTGAATCACCGAAAACCACGTCAAGAGTTATCTGACCGAGTGAATCTGCTTTCTTTCCTGGGATGACTCCGTGAAACCGCATATTACTCTCACTGAGCTTGGACATCGGAATGCCCATCCCTCGGAGGGTCTCACCATACAGAATGTTCAAGCCACTACAGTCATCCATCAGAACCTTGGTCAGTCGGGTGCCCCCAATGACTGGGTCGACCACCAACGCTTGCTGCCCAGGGGTAGCAATGAGTGCTGGGTCATTGGACTGATCGAATGTAATGGGAGTTTTTGACCACTTCTAATATGTCGTAGTTGTCGGAGCAACCATTTTCACTTCTCTATTGATAACTTTCAGTCGACTTTTGCTCTCGATGTCAACAAAAATCACCAAAGTAGCATTGACATTGGGGTAACCATCATCTTCCTCCTTATCCTCGTCCTTATCAGATTCTTTTTCTTTCTTAGTGGGCTGACCTTCTCGGAAACTCTGAATTAGGAGTCAACACTGCCAAGTGCTATGCTTGGGCAGAATCAAGTTACCCTTTGCATCTCTTTTGGTGTGTATGTGGCACGGCAAATCAAGAACATCATTTCCTGCCTGATCTTTTACTTTTTGGGGGATCCATGGCCCTTTAGGCTTTCCCTTGAACTTCCCTTGATTCAAAGCTGCAGCTTCAGCAGGACTTGCAGCTTCAGCCTTGCGCTTATGCTTCCGACTGGAATTTCCTCCTTCAGTGTCTTAGGCGACTGGTTTGTTCTTGCCACTGCAGAGTTGGTCCTCCTCTTCCCGTTAGCGTATTGAGTGGCTATTTCCATCATTCGGGCCAAAGACATGTCACCTGACCGACTAAATTTCAGGTTTACCTCTCTATATCAAACGCTCTCTTTGAAGGCGCAAACTGCTTGGTGCTCCGACACATTTTCCACAGTATGATGAAGAGTAGTCCATCTCTAGATGAAGTTTCTCTAAGTCTCACTCTGTTTCTGAATGCAGTGCTGCAATTCAGTCAGTCCAGCAGGTCGCTTGCAGGTGCCCTCAAATGTTTTGATAAACACTCGAGCCAATTCTTCCCAACTGAAAATACTTCCAGGGGCCAACTGATTCAACCAAGCTCTTACTGAACCCTCGAGCATCAGGGGGAGGTGCTTCATGGCTACATCATCGTTGCCTCCACCAATCTGCACTGCCACTCGGTAATCTTCCTGTTGGGGAACGCAGTATTTCAAAAAAATTACCTACGATCACGCAAGATCTATCTAGGAGATGCATAGCAACGAGCAGGCAGAGTGTGTCCACGTACCCTCGTAGAGCGAAAGCGGAAGCGTTTAGTAACGCAGTTGATGTAGTCGAACGTCTTCGCAATCCAACCGATCCAAGTACCTAACGTACGACACCTCCGCGTTCAACACACATTCAGCTCGATGACGTCCCTCAATCTCTTTGATCCAGTTGAGGACGAGGGAGAGTTTCGTCAGCACGACAGTGTGGCGACGGTGACGATGAAGTTACCGGTGCAGGGCTTCGCCTAAGCACTACAACGATATGACTGAGGTGTGTAACTATGGAGGGGGCACCGCACATGGTTAAGAGAAACTTGTGTGTTCTAGCGTGCCCTTTGCTCCCATATATAAAGGAGGGGAGGGGCAGGCCGGACGACCCTGTAAGGTGCGCCAGGAGGAGGGAGTCCTACTACGACTCCAAGTCCTAGTAGGATTCCACCTAGAGGAAAGGGGGGAGAAGGAAGGGAGAGGGGGAAGGGAAGGAAAGGGGGGCGCCGCCCCCTTCTCCTAGTCCAATTCGGACCCAAGGGGGGCAGCCCCTTGTGGCCCTTCCTCTCTCCCAACTAAGGCCCATCAAGGCCAATTAGTTCCCCTGGGGGGTTCCGATAACCCTCCGGCACTCCGATAATTATCCGATACCTCTCAGAACTCATCCGGTGTCCGAATAATATTGTCCAATATATCAATCTTTATGTCTCAACCATTTCGAGACTCCTTGTCATGTCCGTGATCTCATCCAGGGCTCCGAAAAATCTTCGGTCATCAAATCACATAACTCATAATACAAATCGTCATCGAACGTTAAGCGTGCGGACCCTATGGGTTCGAGAACTATGTAGACATGACCGAGACACATCTCCGGTCAATAACCAATAGCGGAGCCTGGATGCTCATACTGGCTCCCACATATTCTACGAAGATCTTTATCGGTCAAATCGCATAACAACATACGTTGTTCCCTTTGTCATGGGTATGTTACTTGCCCGAGATTCGATCATCGGTATCATCATACCTAGTTCAATCTCGTTACTGACAAGTCTCTTTACTCGTTCTATAATGAATCATCCCGCAACTAAATCATTAGTCACATTGCTTGCAAGGCTTATAGTGATGAGCATTACCGAGAGGGCCCAGAGATACCTCTCCGAAACACGGAGTGACAAATCCTAATTTCGATATATGACAACTCAACAAACACCATCGGAGACACGTGTAGAGCATCTTTATAATCACTCAGTTACCTTGTGACGTTTGATATCACACACGGTGTTCCTACGGTATTTGGGAGCTGCATAATCTCATAGTCTGAGGAACATGTATAAGTCATGAAGAAAGCAATAGCAATACAACTAAACGATCATTGATGCTCAGCTAATGGATGGGTCTTGTCCATCACATCATTCTATAATGATGTGATCCCGTTCATCAAATGAAAACACATATCTATGGTCAGGAAACTTAATCATCTTTGATTAACGAGCTAGTCAAGTAGAGGCATACTAGGGACATTATGTTTGTCTATGTATTCACACATGCACTAAGTTTCCAGTTAATACATTTCTAGCATGAATAATAAACATTTATCATGATATAAGGAAATATAAATAAAAACTTTATTATTGCCTCTAGGGCATATTTCCTTCAGTCTCCCACTTGCACTAGAGTCAATAATCTAGATTACATAGTAATGATTGTAACACCCATGGAGTCTTGGTGCTGATCATGGTTTGCTCGTGAGAGAGGTTTAGTCAATGGGTCTGCAACATTTAGATCTGTATGTATCTTGCAAATCTCTATGTCTCCCTCCTTGACTTGATCACGGATGGAATTGAAGCGTCTCTTGATGTGCTTGGTTCTCTTGTGAAATCTAGATTCCTTTTCCAAGGCAATTGCACCAGTATTATCACAAAATATTTTCATTGGACCCGATGCACTAGGTATGACACCTAGATCGGATATGAACTCCTTCATCCAGACTCCTTCATTTGCTGCTTCCGAAGCAGCTATGTACTCCTCTTCACATGTAGATCCCGCCACGATGCTCTGCTTAGAACTGCACCAACTGACAGCTCCACCATTCAATATAAATACGTGTATGGTTTGTGACTTAGAGTCATCCAGATTAGTGTCAAAGCTAGCATCGACGTAACCATTTACGACGAGCTCTTTGTCACCTCCATAAACGAGAAACATATCCTTAGTCCTTTTCAGGACACTGATGCAATTGCCTTGAGGGTACACCGGAATTTCATCTAGTCACTTTCATCATGTTGATTCACCTCGTGTTCGCTACTTTGATAATTTGATATGTGGGTGGACCAGTGCTTAGGTGTTGTTCTTACTTGAAAAAACCTCCTACTTATGATTAACCCCCTCACAGGCATCCGCAAATACGAGAAAAGTATTAATAATAAATTCTGACCGTAGCATTAAACTTTTGGATCCAATCAATCCCTTACGGAATAGCGCATAAACTAGGGTTTAAGCTTCTATCACTCTCATAACCCATCATCTAATAACTACTCCACAATGCATTCCCTAAGGCCAAATATGGTGAAGTGTCATGTAGTCGATGTTCACATGACACCACTAAGGGAATCACAATGTACAACATACTATCAAAATATCAAACACATATCAAGTTCACATGATTACTTGCAACATGATTTCTCCTGTGACCTCAAGAACAAAAGCAAGTACTCACAAGTGATAAACATGCTCAAGATCAGAGGGGTATTAAATAGCATAATGGATCTGAACATATAATCTTCCACCAAATAAACCATATAGTAATCAACTACAAGATGTAATCAACAATACTAGTCACCCACAAGCACCAATCTCTAGTTTCGGTATAAAGATTGAACACAAGAGATGAACTATGGTTTGAGAGAAGATGGTGTTGTTGAAGATTTCGATTGAGATTGCCCTTCCCAAGATGGGAGAGTTGTTGATGATGATGATGACGATGATTTCCCCCTCTGGGAGGGAAGTTCCCCCAGCGAAATAGCTCCGCCGGAGTGCAAAAGTGCTCTTGCCCAAGTTCCACCTCGAGACGGCGGCGCTCCATCATGAAAGTCCTCCCAATATTTTCTTTAGGTCAAAATGACTTGTATACTAGAATATGGGCACCGGAGGTGGGCCAAGGGGAGCAAAACACACCAGGACGCGCCTGGGCTTCCTGGCGCACCCAGGTGGGTTGTGCCCACCTGGTGGGCCACCTCTGGTACTTATTGGCTCCAATATTCCTAATATATTCCATAAAAAATCCCCATAAACTTTCAGCTCATTTGGAGTTGTGCAGAATAGGTGGCCTGACGTAGCTTTTCCAGGTCCAGAATTTCAGCTGCCGAAATTCTCCCTCTTTGTGTGTACCTTGCATATTATGAGAGAAAATGCATTAGAATTACCACAAAAAGCATTATTATGCATAGAAAACATCATAAATAACAGTACAAAACATGATGCAAAATGGACATATCAACTCCCCCAAGCTTAGACCTCGCTTGTGTTGGGGAACGGAGTATTTCAAAAAAATTCCTACGATCACGCAAGATCTATCTAGGAGATGCATAGCAACGAGAGGGGAGAGTGTGTCTACGTACCCTCGTAGACCGAAATCGGAAGCGTTTAGTTACGGGGTTGATGTAGTTGAACGTCTTCGCGATCCAACCGATCAAGTACCAAATGCACGACACATGTTCAGCTCGGTGACGTCCCTCGTACTCTTGATCCAGCTGAGGACGAGGGTGAGTTCCATCAGCACAATGGCATGTTGATGGTGATGATGAAGTTACCGACGCAGGGCTTTGCGTAAGCACTACGACAATATGACCGAGGTGTAAAACGATGGAGGGGGGCACCGCACACGGCTAAAGAACAACTTGTGTATCTATAGGGTGCCCCTCCCCTATATATAAAGGAGCGGAGGAGGAAGAGGGCAAGACACAAGGGGCGCGCCCAAGGGGGGGGTCCTACTCCTAGTAGGAGTAGGTTCCCTCCTTTCCTAGTCCTAGTAGGAGAAGAAGGAAGAAGAGGAAGAAGAGAAGGAAAGGGGGGCCTAGCCCTAGTCCAATTCGGTTTGGGCTAGGGGGGCGCGCGCCGCACCTTGGCCTGCCTCCTCTCTTCCACCATTAGGCCCATGAGGCCCAATAACTTCCGGGGGGGGTTCCGGTAACCCTCGGTACTCAGAAACTTATCCGAAACGACCCGAACCATTCCGGTGTCTGAATGTAGCCTTCCAATATATGAATCTTTATGTCTCGACCATTTCAAGACTCATCGTCATGTCCGTGATCTCATCCGGGACCCCGAACAACCTTTGGTGCATCAAATAACATAACTCATAATACATATTATCATCGAATGTTAAGCGTGTGGACCCTACGGGTTCGAGAACTATGTAGACATGACCGAGACACATCTCCAGTGAATAACCAATAGTGGAACCTGGATGCTCATATTGGTTCCTATATATTCTACGAAGATCCCGAGATTCGATCGTCGGTATCATCATACCTAGTTCAATCTCGTCACCGACAAGTCTCTTTACTCGTTTCGTAGTGCATCATCCCGCAACTAACTCATTAGTCACATTGCATGCAAGGCTTATAGTGATGTGCATTACCGGGAGGGCCCAGAGATACCTCTCCGACAATCGGAGTGACAAATCTTAATCTCGACCTATGCGAACTCAGCAAACACCATCGGGGACACCTGTAGAGCATCTTTATAATCACCCAGTTATGTTGTGACGCACTGGTACGTGTCGGTCCTATACAAACGGTTTTTAACTACTTTCCGCGGACGACATTTGGAATTGTTGCCTAGTGAGTGTGGGCGATAGGGGGGTCCTTCCCACACGACCCAGAATCCGTCGAGGATAAGCCCTCCTGGCACACACGCTTGGCAAAATGAGGTCGTGTGCGACCGGCGAGCGCTCAAATACAGAAAGACGTACAGTAGAGCTAAAAAATACAATTATATGGTGAAATTGTTTCCGGTCGCAAGTACATCCCACACAGTCAGTCCCCGCTAAACGTTTATGTTCGTATGTACATCCCAGACAGACGCTCCAAGGAAAACATTTCCGTTCACAGGTACATCACACACAATTTTTCTCGTTAAATCATTTGCGTTATTGAATGCATCACACACGGTCCATAGAAGAAACTGTGTGGAAAAGGCTGTCCATCACACACATTTTTTATGTGGTAAACGTTTGCGCAAGGTGGCTTAACGCAAACAGTTTTCAAGAGAAATTTGTGTGTGATTGTTCATTGATCCAACACGGTTTATTCCTAGAAACTTTGTGCGTTGCCTGAGGTCATCGCCCACGGTATTTTTTCAACAACCGTTTGCAATAGAAAAACCCAATTAGCAGGCTAATTATCTAATTATTCATAATTGATTTATTAATCTAATTGACATTTCATATTAAGAACACAATATATTTCATTTTCATAATTGAAATACATCAGAGTACAATATCATATAGCTTCAGCACTCAGCTACCCCATTACACAACAAAGCAGGACCAAGTTTCACATGCAACATCTATAACCTTTTGAAATTAGCATCATAGACGGTACATAGACATATGTAGCTCATCTGGAAAACTATAGAAGCAGAAGGCAAATATTGAGCCTTCATTGATGTTGAACGTCTTTGTAACGTTAGGCCAGTGCCTGTGGATGATTGACCGTCCATCCTTCGTCCTCTTCAGGAACACTTTAATATTGAACCGTGGGTGTTTTATGAATACCTTCCTCGCCTCCTGACCATACAGGTGGTTTGAGAGGTAATCATCAGTGAACTTCTTTGGAAAGGCTTGAAAACAAGGATGTGCATAAATATCTTCTCTATATTGGAAATGGGGCAAAGGAATAAAAAGGCAAGGTATGATAGTTAGTACCATCCTATAGTGAACTGATGTCTTGTTCATTGTGCAGACAAAGATCTTGTTGTTTTTTGTTGCTAATTTCTTTATCCTAACAATCTTTCTGAGTTTCTTGACTTGACTGGTATTCATGGACAACTCATTTCCCCATATGAAAAAGGGTCGAACAGTGGGTCAAAACCTCTGACAATAGGACCAACATGTGCAAGACCAAATTGTTAAAAAGCTAAATATTAGAATGGTTCCTGCAATTTCCCAATAATGTGCTATTAGACAACGGACCATGCACGTGCTAACCTCGATTGTAAACCTCAGGGCTTCCCATTGTTTCCCTGCAACACATATAAGGTAGTTAGCTATCAGGTTAAGTAAGAGTTCGCATGCTATCAGTAAAATATGTTGATGAAAAATAAGCACATTGCAGATTCATCATATTAATACAAGCCACATCGAAAACCCATTTATCCAAACCAGGCATGATTAAGAACTAGGAAATATAGCACTTGTATATGTTTCTAATGTATTAAGTGCAGCCAAATTCGATTTATTCCTCACATGCACAACAATAAAAAATTCTACACACAACAATTGGACATCGCAGTGTAGAATTGAACCAAGCAGTTAGCTAAACACCACAACAAATGAACCAAACATTAACTGAGCACCATATTGCACAATATAACATACTCCTAATAGAAGATCAGACAGTTAACCAAACCAAGCATGCTTCACAACATGGAAATATAGCAATTGTATTTGTTTCTCATGTATTTAGTACCGCCAAATTAGATTTATTTCTCACATGGTATACAATAAAAGAATGCACCCACAACAATTGAACATCGCATTGCAGAATTGAACCGAACAACCAACCACGTCGTGTCATCAGCGCACGAGGTGTGGAAGGTGGCCTCGACGGTGAGGTGCTCCTCCAAGATCTGGGGGTCGACACGAATGGCAGCCGTCGCGACCTCATCCGCGCATGCGACCGTGATTTGTTTCTTTGCTGCCAAATGGTCCTTGGGATCCTGGCTATACTACGCGCACCATGGCTTAGGGCGGCACTTATTTGGTGGAGGGGTCGGTGATTTGGGTGGAAGGTGTCGCACCGACGGTCGGGGCATGTGGGATGTGGAAGGAGAAGGAGGATGGGGGTCGGGTGTGGATTACCTACCTGGATAGGCGAGGCCGAGCAGCATGGAGGAGGGTCGCCGGTGAGGAGGCGGTGCTGCAAACAAGGAGTGAAGGTTTCAACTTGGAAAGGAAGGCGGAAACAGGGAAATGTAGCTTTTGGTAAGGGGGAGGGGCGGGGAGGTAGATATTTCCGCGAAAGCCGAAAATTTGGAATCGCTTCAGCAAGAAAATTGGCGCGCAAAGTGTCATCAGACACGGTCCCTTATTTAGAACTGTGTACGATATGTGAACATCACAAACAATTCAGATAGCTTAACCCGTGTGTGTTGAGTTTCAATTTCAAAAATTTTGGTTCGACTTTCGCTGGTTACAGTGGTCATCCATGTCATTGCATAATTTGCGTACACAAAGGAGACTAACTTCTTAATCGAGCAAGTTCAGCAATTAAACAGAGCTAGCTGACCTAAACATTACTCTAAAAAATTAAAGACCGACGCTCTTAATTAAACAAAACAAAGAGTACTGCTAGGGCTGGTGCTCGTCGATCTCCGCCACCGCCTCCATTCCGGCTCTTGCCCGACGGTCTCCTGGGGAAGGGGCTCCATGGCATCAATTGCACGATACTCGGCAAGCATCTCGCCATCTACGTCCGCCATATCTTTGGAATAGTCCGCCATGAGATGGGCATGGGCGGTCGCGATCTGGGCTCTGGCGGGCTCTTTCGTGGCAAGGTATTCCGCGCAGGAATGGACGGCTGCTCGAACTCTCTCGGCGATTGCCAACTCTTCTGCCGTGGGTTGCCGACCATTGTCGGAGAAGCTTCGTTCGATTTGTGCGGTGACCACCACGAGCTGGGCGTGGACGGCCTCGACATGGTAGTGGGCGGCCTCCATCACGGCTAAGGCCGCCTCCGCGGAACGGACAACTATTGTGCTGCTCTCGCCAGTTGCTATCCCCGAGGCAGATGCTGCTGCCGCCGCTTGAGAAGCAACAACGGCTGTTTGTGCTGCCCTGGCCACCCAGATGCAGACTACGGTCGCCCTCACGAAGCTTGTTAGCATGCTCCTGGCAGTTGCGGCCACGCTCTCGCCGGAATGGGCCATCGAAGTTGCCCCCACGACGTGGGTCCACGTCCCCATCTTTCACCGACAACGAATGAACAGTGAAATGATATTTGGGGAGTGAGCTAGTGTGCTTGACACGCTGGTTGCGGACTATAGCCGACGCACCTTCTCGTGTAAGCCATAGGCATACTATACACCGACGGTGCTCCAAGATATTTTGTGCTGCATCCCACACGGTTGGTGATAATAAATTGTGTGTGATCTACTTGATTTATCGTCGTGACTTGAATTACGTAATGGGGTCACATCTACAAAGGATGGTGTTTGAATTGCTAGAACTTTTATCGGAAGTGAACATGCAACTATAGGTGTGTCCTCAAAAAATGGAATTATTCAGGGTTCGTTTGGACGTTTTTATACATTAACTTGGTTTTGTAGGCATTTCAGGTACATAATTCTAATTTGAACTACATGCACATGCTCCAGTGCATATAAACGGGTTGAAAAATCAAATATGTGTCCTTGGTTGCATGCTTAAGTCCCATGCAAGAAACGGGAATGAATGTCACACACCCTGCCACTGTCACTAGGCTGCAAACATTGAGATATCTGGTTTTTTAATTCTAGTAAATCCAAAAATCGTTTGAAATTCATGAGACTTGGCATGCTATCATGGAGCGGCATCAACATGCCATGGTAAAAAAATTGTCCCATTTGGGGCAGGTTTGGGTATAAGCTTCTCACAAACCAGAGCTTCTCACAACAAGTGTGATGGTTTCGGTAGGGAACGTGCCACCTTTGGGGTCAAAACGATATCCGTTGCCTCTTATTTCTTTCAAAAAATTTCGAGTGTCAACATAGAACAACAGGAGTGTTGTGTTTAATCTTGGAATTTTTCGGGGTTCCTTTGGACATTCTTATACATTAACTGGGTTTCCCAGGCATTTTATGTGCATAATTCAAATTTGAACTACATGCACATTCTCTAGTGCATATAAACTAGTTAAAAAATCAAATCTATGTCCTTGGTTGCATGCTTAGGTCCCATGAGAAATGGGAATGCATTTCAAACACCCTGCCACCATAACTCGGCCGCAAACATTGAGATACCTGGTTTTTAAATTCTAGTAAATCCAAAACTCGTCTAAAATTCATGAAACTTGGCATGCTATCATGGAGCGACATCAACATGCCGTGGTAAATTTTTTGTCCCATTTGGGGCAGGTTTGGGTATAAGCTTCTCACAAACCAGAGCTTCTCACAACAAGCGTGATGGTTTTGGTAGGGAACATGCCACCTTTGGGGACGAAACGATATCCGTTGCCTCCTATTGCTTTCAAATTTTTTCGAGTGTCAACATAGAACAACATGAGTGTTATGTTTAATTATGGAATTTTTCGGGGTTCATTTGGACATTTTTATACATTAACTGGGTTTCCCAGGCATTTTTTGTGCGTAATTCAAATTTGAACTACATGCACATTCTCTAGTGCATATAAACTGATTGAAAAATCAAATATGTGTCCTTGGTTGCATGCTTAGGTCCCATGCAAGAAATGGGAATGAATTTCAAACACCCTGCCACCGTCACTCAACCGCAAACATTGAGATACCTGGTTTTTAAATTCTAGTAAATTCAAAACTCGTCTGAAATTCATGAAACTTGGCATGCTATCATGGAGCGGCATCAACATGCCATGGTAAAAAAATTGTCCCATTTGGGTCAGGTTTGGGTGTAAGCTTCTCACAAACCTTAGCTTCTCACAACAAGCGTGATGGTTTTGGTAGGGAACGTGTCACCTTTGGGGACGAAACGGTATCCGTTGCCTCTTATTGCTTTCAAAATAATTATATTGTCAACATAGAACAACAGGAGTGTTGTGTTTACTTTTGGAAATTTTCGGGGTTTGTTTGGACATTTTTATACATTAACTGGGTTTTCTAGGCATTTCATGTGCATAATTCAAATTTTAACTACATGCACAAGCTCCAGTGCATATAAATTGGTTAAAAATCAATTAGTTGTCCTTCGGGGCATGCTTAGGTCCCATGCAAGAAATGGGAATGAATTTCAAACACCAGGGCACTGTTGATAGCCAGCAAAACATTGAGATGCCTGGTTTTTAAATTCTAGTAAATCCAAAACTCGTCTGAAATTCTTGAAACTTGGCATGCTATCAGGGAGCGGCATCAACATGTCGTGGTAAATTTTTTGTCCCATTTGGGGCAGGTTTGGGTATAAGCTTCTCATAAACCTTAGCTTCTCACAACAAGTGTGATGGTTTCGGTAGGGAACGTGCCACCTTCGGGGACGAAACAATATTCGTTGCCTCTTATTGCTTTCAAAAAATTTCTAGTGTCAACATAGAACAACAGGAGTGTTGTGTTTACTTTTGGAATTTTTCGGGTTTCGTTTGGAAATGTTTACACATTAACTGGGTTTTCTAGGCATTTCATGTGCATAATTCAAAATTGAAATACATGCACAAGTTCCAGTGCATATAAATTGATTGGAAAATCAAATCTGTGTCCGTCGGGGCATGCTTAGGTCCCATGCAAGAAATGGGAATGAATTTCAAACACCAGGGCACTATTGATTGTCGGCAAAATGTTGAGATACTTTGTTTTTAAATTCTAGTAAATCCAAAACTCGTCTGAAATTCATGAAACTTGGGATGCTATAATGGAATGGCACCCGACATGCTATGGTATTTTTTGTGTCCATTTTGAGAGAAGGCGCACTCGAATAACAGCCAACAAAGGCATTTTGAAACAAATAGCTACCACTGTAACATCGCAAACGTTTTGTATAATTTAAATTGTGTGCATTCTATTAACCATTCATGTGACACCACGCCTCACTCTTTTAATGGCTAGGAGGTGCCGTGCGGACAGGTGCTTGAGTGCTTGACTAAACGGAAGGCGTGCCAACAACTTCCCCAGGAAGCCAAGAGAAAATGTGCCGAGCAGGATTTATGCAACTCTTGCTTGCAAACGTTTTAGATAGAACACCCGTATGCAAAGTGAGAGCTATGGTCTTCCCCCTTAAGTCGAGCGAAAATCCGCAGCACATGATTTGTGCATCCCTTCAACGCAAACGGTTGTTTTGGGTGACCCGTGTGCAACCACGTACAAACAATTTGGTAAGATTTGCATCTGTCATATTGGGTATGTTGCCATTTGTCAATCTGGAAAGATTTACATTTGTTGATATAGTGATGTTGCCATTTATCAATCCTTGTAACACTGCGATTTGGCAAAATATGCAGCTATAAATCACCAGCATAATCTAATTTTCGCAACTAAAATTTAGTAATTAAGCATAGATTTCATTCCTAGATTATGCAGTCGTTCTTAATTTATACAAACAGTTCAACTTGACAGCTGAACCGACCAAACTTTTCCTCAATTGTTGCCAACCACGTACTGAAATAGCTAGTTCAACTATATATACTAGCTAATTTTAAGTACGTTGTACAGTTCGACCACACATCTATAGTCAGATGAACTGAACAAAATAGCCCCTAAATACTAATACTACCACGGAGGGGATTTGTGCTACTTCCGGCAGCCTCTCCTCTTCCGAGCGCGCTCAGTAACAGGCAGAGGAGGAGGAGGAGGAGCCTACCGACGGGCTGGAGAAATGCAATACGGTGCCTGCCGCTACTGCACGTTCAGCGACGCTCGCCAGCTCGAACGCCCATTGCCGCTCCAAACGATCCCTCTTGAAGCGCCCGGACTGCTCGTAGATCTCTTGATTCCCCGCCTCTGCGTCGGCGTGTGCTGCAGCCACGGCTGCGGTAAGCCTCTTTGCGTGCTCGACAAGGCGCTCCTCCTCCTCCCGCAGGAACTCGATGTAGCGTGCAAGGTCGCTGACGCACGTGCGGGCCTCCACCTCCCCCTCCCTCCTTCAGGCGGTGGTGGTGGAGTGGGTGATGATCCCAGCGGTCGATGGTGGGATGGCGGCCACGGCGGCTGACAATGGGGTGGCAGCCACGACCACCACCTCTAGCCTTCAGGCCGCGGTGGCAGAGCGGGTGATGGCCACGGTGGCCGGCAGTGGGGTGGCGGCCACGACGGCCACCTCCCGCCTTCGGGCTGCAGCGGTGGAGCGGGAGATGGCCCTGGCGTTCGACGGTGGTGTGGCGGCAACGGTGGCCAGCAACAGCTGCTGATAGGCAGCGGCGGCGGAGCGTGTGGTGGGTGTTCTGCGCACACCCAACAGGGATGCCACGTGCACTACACTATGCCGGGGACTGCGCCGCCGCCGCGGTGTAGTCTCCCAACTGGAGTTGTCCTCTGATGACGGTGGAGTGGCTGAGCGACGACGACGGACCAGTGTCATTGGCGATTGTGGAAGAAGCACACGAGATAAGCTATAGAGAGGGATGGGAAAATGCGATGCAGGACTCGCCGGTCGTGAGGATTTTTATAGCAGGCCGGTAAGCATTGGGATTTTGGGGGATTTCACCGAGTCGGGCGGGAAGCTTGCGCGGGAACCTACGAGGTTGCGCGGGAACGGGCTCACCGACGATTCATTGGCGCCACGGTTTGGCCAAAAGAATGCCCCCGCGTGCTGCACAAGCTTGTGTTGTAAGCTGTCTATTGCAGCGGGGTGACAAGACGTGCGAGAGGAGGACGAAAGGACATGTACACATACGGTTAATACAAAAAAAGTTTGCGATTTAATTACCAACTATACCTCGTCCTGGTTTATAAGTAGGATTTAACTAATAAAATACGAACGGATGTCACCAAAGATTATATCATTGGAGTCGTGTTTGAACATAGTTTCCAGCTATACAATTTTTATAACATGCATTAACACTTTTTTGGTTAAATTTAAGGTTATATACCAGCAAGCATTTACCCGCAACACACACGGCTTATTCCATCACAAACAGCTCAGATGGATCAATTGTATGCCACGTATCACACACACTACTCTAATCTAATTCGTGCTTGATGTCTCCGACATCGCTCGCACAGTTCGTCTTATTTTCCACGTATCACTGTGCCAGCCTCTGCTCGCATCCCTCGGCAAGCTCTGCTCGCTGTTAGGCACCGGAGCACGCGGTGCACGCCATTAGGCGCCGCGGCGCGCTCTGCTCACGTCCGTCGGCGCGCCCGGCTTGTGGACAGCTTTTCCTTGCGTGTTCAACTGCTATATGCACACACACACACACACACACACACACATATATATATATATATGGTTGCTCGCCGTTGCTTCATCAGGACCGGTTTGTACTAGTACCGGGCCCAAACGAGATGCGTGAATTTCGTCTGACTTTCGTCTTTTTTGGACGAAATCCAAAACTCTGCCGCGGAGTGCTTTGCTCACGTCCCTCCGCGTGCGCTCTGCCAGCGGTTGGGCGTGCACACGATCACGTCGGGGGCCCATATGCATGCGGTTGTGCCGCGCGCATTGTCACGTGATGCAGTTACGTGCGGCACGATGGAGTTACGCCCTACAAATTAGAACTGCCATCAGGGCCTGCCGATATTCCTGGCCGTTCGGTTTCCCCTTTAATTCCCATGGTCATTATAACCTTAGTCTCTTCAACCTTTCGATCGCGCCCCACAACAGAACAAGCACATCCAGCGGCGCTCCAATGGAGTTCGGCGAGCATAGAGTGGAGACCCATGCGAGGGAGACGGGTCTCTCGGTGGTGTACACCATCGACCCGGCCGTGGTGGAAAACTACATCAACAGCGTTGAGCAGTTGCTTGCTCGAGACAAGTACAAGGTGGTCGGCATCGACCTCCAGTACATCACCGATCGTCCCGGCATAGATCAGAAGTTTGCCGTTGCCCAGTTGTGCATGGGCCATCATGTCCTCATTTACCACTACTGCATGGCCACAGAGCCTTGCGACCGTTTCAACAGGTTTGTCAACAACACCGACTACAAGTTTTTCATGGTGGAAACCACCGACGATGTAAATGCGCTACGTGTTATGGGCTTGGCCTGCAAGAACCTTGTCGAAATTCGTGACCACTATAGGGTCTGGGGCAGCACGAAGAAGGACTCCCTGGTCAAACTCGCCTCGGCCATCATCGAGCCCTACTACGAAAAGATGAAGAAAGATACCCAGAGAACAAGTCCCCTATCCTGGCACAGGGCCTAATGCGGCAACTGGATGAACCTCACCTCAGGTTCGCGGCCAAGAGCGTGTACACATGCTACGAGATGCACAGGCGGATCGTTGACATGAGGAAGTGCCTTGTTACCAAAATCGACGAGCCCGGATTGAGCCACAAGCAGAGCAAGCGTCACAAGAAGTAGATGATGATCAGATGATCATTTATGCTAGTTAATCATGCATGTAAAATATAGTTTACTTTATTGGTGCGTGGAAATGTCATGTGTGTAGTATCCACCTATGTAATTATGCATGTAATAGTTTACTTTGGTGTGTGCAAATGCCATGGTTGTAGTAGCCACCTATGTAAGTGGATGTTTAACTTGGTTATGCAAGCATGTCCTGATAAGTGTGTGTGTGTGTGTGTGTATGTTTTTGTTCTGTATGCAATCCCATCGCACAACACACACGTCTTATTAGCAGCAACCGTCTGTGTTATTATTGGTCTTCACACACATTTCTGATTACATACCTGTTTGTCGAGTATCACACACATCTTGTTAAGTTGAACCGTTTATGTTCTCATGTCTCAACGCAAACAATTCATCCGAATGAACCGCATGCTGTATATCGCACACACCTTCAACTGGCTGACCGTTTCTTTTGTGTTGCCTAATCACAAACAGTTCACCCGAGTGAACTGTATGATGTATATCGCACACACCTCCATCTGGCTACCCGTTTCTTTTGTTCCTCCACATCGCAAACAGTTAATTGAACTGAACCGTATGCCCTACATCACACACGCAACTAAAATCTGAACCGTGTTTGATGGCTCCGTGATACATCTCCAACGAATCTACAATTTTTTAATGTTCCATACTATTATATTATCTGTTTTGGATGTTTAATGGGTTTTAATATGCTCTTTTATATTATTTTTGGGACTAACCTATTAACCGGAGGCCCAGTGCCATTTTCTGTTTTTTGCCTATTTTAGAGTTTTGCAGAAAAGAAATACCAAACGGAATCCAAACGGAACGAAACCTTCGTGATGATCTTTCTTGGACCGAAAGCAATCCAGAAGACTTGGAGTCGAAGTCTGGAACTCCACGAGGAAGCCACGAGGTAGGAAGGCGCGCCCCCACCCTCGTGGGCCCCTCGTAGCTCCACCAATGTACTTCTTTCGCCTATATATACTCTTATACCCTAGAAACATTAGGGAGAGCCACAAAATCACTTTTCCATCGCTGCAACCTTCTGTACATGTGAGATCCCATCTTGGGGCCTTTTCCGGCAATCTGCCGGAGGGGGAATCGATCACGGAGGGCTTCTACATCAACACGATTGCCTCTCTGATGAAGCGTGGGTATTTTACCACATACCTTGGGATCCATAGTTATTAGCTAGATGGCTTCTTCTCTCTCTTTGATTATCAATACAAAGTTCTCCTCGATGTTCTTGGAGATCTATTCGATGTAATACTCTTTTGCGGTGTGTTTGTCGAGATCCGATGAATTGTGGATTTATGAACAAGATTATCTATGAATATTATTTGGTTCTTCTCTGAATTCTTATATGCATGATTTGATATCTTTGCAAGTCTCTTCTAATTATCGGTTTAGTTTGTCCTGCTAGATTGATCTTTCTTGCAATGGGAGGCGTGCTTAGCTTTGGGTTCAATCTTGCGGTGTCCTTTCCCAGTGACAGTAGGGGCAGCAAGGCACGTATTGTATTGTTGCCATCGAGTATAAAATATGGGGTTTATATCATATTGCTTGAGTTTATCCCTCTACACCATGTCATCTTGCTTAATGCATTACTCCGTTCTTACGAACTTGATACACTAGATGCATGCTGGATAGCGGTCGATGTGTGGAGTAATAGTAGTAGATGCAGAATCATTTCAATCTACTTGACACAGACGTGATGCCTATATTCATGATCATTGCCTTGGATATCTTCATAACTATGCGCTTTTCTATCAATTGCTCGGCAGTAATTTGTTCACCCACCGTAATACATGCTATCTTGAGAGAAGCCACTAGTGAAACCTATGGCCCCGGGTCTCTTTCCTATTATATTACATCTCTTTTATTTACATCGCATCTCGTTTAGTATTTTGTAATCTTTACTTTCCAATCTATAAAAAAATACCAGAAATATTTACTTTACTATCTCTATTAGATCTCACTTTTGCGAGACCGTGAAGGGATTTACAACCCCTTTATTGATTTTGGTTGCATGGTTCTTGATTGTTTTGCAGGTACTAGGTGACTTGTGCGTTGTCTCCTACTGGATTGATAACTTGGTTCTCAAAACTAAGGTAAATACTTATGCTACTTTGCTCCATCACCCTTTCCCCTTCAAGGGAAAGCCAACGCATGCTCAAGAAGTAGCAAGAAGGATTTCTGGCGCCATTGCCAGGGTGATCTACGCCAAGTCAAGACATACCAAGTACCCACCATAAACTCTTCTCCCTCACATTATATTATTTTCCATTCGGCTCTCTTTTTCCTCTCCCCCACTTCTAAAACAATTTTCGAAAAAAATCACCCTTCTCTTTCGCCCTTCTTCCATTCGTCTTTTTTGTTTCCCATTTTGCTCGTTTGCTATGTTTGTTTGTGTTACCATGTGCCCTCAATTTGCTTGCATCTTTGCTTGCTAAAATCTAAGTTTAAGGATCCTCATCCACTTGCTAATATTTTTAATAGATCCAGTTATGATGAACCAATTGCTAGTGAGTTTTGTGCGCTAGATTATCTTTATGAAGTTTTGCTTGAAATTCGTGAATCTGAGAATTGTGATGAAGAAATTTATGAAGTGATTCACGATAGCTCCTCGAATAAAAAGCATGATTGCAATGGTTTTACTATAAATTCTATTAATATCAATTGTGCTAATAATATGCAAAACCCTAAGCTTGGGGATGCTAGTTTTGCTATGTCCACTACTTGTTGCAATGATCATGATTGGTGAGATTCTTCTTATGATCTTGAAAATTTATTTAAGCCTCATGATAATAGTGTTTGCAATAATATTGAAAGTGGGTTTGTAAGAGTGTCCACTTTAGGAAATAAAGATCCCACTACTTTGGAGAATGATCAATCTCATGATTTTTTTGATAAAAGTGGGTTTGGAGAGGTCACGACTTTATTTAATGATAATCCCACTATTTTGGAAGAGTGTCAACTTTGCATGCATGTGGATCATGAAGTGAAAATTTTATGTGATAGTTATATTGTTGAATTTGATTATGATCCTACATGGAATTATTATGAGAGAGGAAAATATGGTTGTAAAAATCCCCATGTTACTAAATTACCCCTCGTTATGTTGAGATTGCTATTGTTTCTTTCTTCTTCCTTGCATATGCTAGATCTTGCTTGTTTTGCTAATTTTTTTACTATAAAATTCCTATGCATAGGAAGCATGTTAGACTTATATTTATTTGTCACATGTTTTATGATGCTCTCTTTGTGTTTCAATTATTATCTTTCATGTGAGCATTATTGAAATTTCAATGCCTAGCTAGGGGCGTTAAACGATAGAGCTTGTTGGGAGGCAACCCAATTTTATTTTTGTTCTTTGATTTTGCTCCTGTTTAGTAATAAATAATTCATCTAGCTTCTGTTATGATTGTGTTTTTATGTTTTAATTAGTGTTTGTTCCAAGTAAAGCCTTTAGGATCTTCTTGGGTGATAGTTGTTTGATCTTGCTGTAAAAAACTGAAACTTTTACGCTCATGAAATTAATTTTCATTTTTTACCAGGGAGCGATAAAATACCTACTCCATTTGAAGTAGATCAATATACAAATTTCTCAGTCCGTCCTAATTTTTTAGAATTTTTGTAGTTACAGAAGTATTCGAAAGTTACAGATTGCTACAGACTGTTCTGTTTTTGACAGATTCTATTTTTCGTGTGTTGTTTGCTTATTTTGATGAATCTATGAGTAGTATCGGGGGGTATGAACCATAGAGAAGTTGGAATACAGTAAGTTTAACACCAATATAAATAAAGTATGAGTTCATTACGGTACCTTAAAGTGGTGGTTTATTTTCTTATACTAACGGAGCTCATGGGATTTTCTGTTGAAGTTTTGTGTTGTGAAGTTTTCAAGTTTTTGGGTAAAAGATTGGATGGATTTTGGAATAAGGAGTGGAAAGAGCCAAAGCTTGGGGATTCCCAAGGCACCCCAAGGTAAAATTCAAGGACAACCAAAAGCCTAAGTTTGGGGATGCCCCGGAAGGCATCCCCTCTTTCGTCTTTGTTTATCGGTAACTTTACTTGAGGCTATATTTTTATTCACCACCGGGTATGTGTTTTGCTTGGAGCGTGTTGTATGATTTGAGTCTTTGCTTTTTAGTTTACCAGAATCATCCTTGCTGTACACACCTTTTGGGAGATACACGCATGAATCGAAATTTATTAGAGTACTCTATGTGCTTCACTTATATCTTTTGAGCTAGATAATTTTGCTCAAGTGCTTCACTTATATCTTTTTAGAGCACGGTGGTGGTTTTATTTTATAGAAATTATTGATCTGTCATGATTCACTTATATTATTTTGAGAGTCTTTTAGAACAACATGGTAATATTCTTTGCCTATAGAGCTAGTCCTAATATGATGGGCATCCAAGATGGGTATAATAAAAACTTTCATGTAAAGTGCGTTGAATACTATGAGAAGTTTGATTCTTTATGATTGTTTTGAGATATGAAGATGGTGATATTAGAGTCATGCTAGTATAGTAGTTGTGAATTTGAGAGATACTTGTGTTAAAGTTTCTAATTCCCGTAGCATGCACGTATGGTGAACCGTTATGTGATGAAGTTGGAGCATGATCTATTTATTGATTGTCTTCCTTATGAGTGGCGGTCGGGGACGAGCGATGGTCTTTTCCTCTCAATATACCCCCTAGGAGCATGCGCGTAGTACTTCATTTCGACAACTAATAGATTTTTGCAATAAGTATGTGAGTTCTTTATGACTAATGTTGAGTCCATGGATTATACGCACTCTCACCCTTCTACCATTGCTAGCCTCTCTAGTACCGCGCAACTTCCGCTGGTACCATAAACCCACCATTTACCTTCCTCAAAACAGCCACCATACCTACCTATTATGGCATTTCCATAGCCATTCCGAGATATATTGCCATGCAACTTTCCACCGTTCCGTTTATTATGACATGCTCCATCATTGTCATATTGCCTTGCATGATCATGTAGTTGACATCGTATTTGTGGCAAAGCCACCATTCATAATTCTTTCATATATGTTACTCTTGATTCATTGCACATCCCGGCACACCGACGGAGGGATTCACATAGTCATATTTTGTTCTAAGTATCGAGTTATAATTCTTGAGTTGTAAGTAAATAAAAGTGTGATGATCATCATTATTAGAGCATTGTCCCAGCGAGGAAAGGATGATGGAGACTATGATTCCACCACAAGTCCGGATGATACTTCGGACAAAAAGATAAAAATAAAAAAAGAGGCCAAAAAAAGAGAGGGCCCCAAAACAAAAAATGAGTGAAAAAGAGAGAAGGGACAATGCTACTATCCTTTTTCCACACTTGTGCTTCAAAGTAGAACCATGATCTTCGTGATAGAGAGTCTCTTATTTTGTCACTTTCATATACTAGTGGGAATTTTTCATTATAGATTGGTTTGTATATTCCAATGATGGGCTTCCTCAAAATGCCCTAGGTCTTCGTGAGCAAGCGAGTTGGATGCACACCCACTTAGTTTCTTTTTGAGCTTTCATACACTTATAGCACTAGTGCATCCATTGCATGGCAATCCCTACTCACTCACATTAATATCTATTGATGGGCATCTCCATAGCCCGTTGATACTCCTAGTTGATGTGAGACTATCTTCTCCATTTGTCTTCTCCACAACCACCCCTCTATTCCACCTATAGTGCTATATCCATGGCTCATGCTCATGTATTGCGTGAAGATTGAAAAAGTTTGAGAACATCAAAAGTATGAAACAATTGCTTGGCTTGTCATCGGGGTTGTGCATGATTAAATATTTTGTGTGATGAATATAGAGCATAGACGGACTATATGATTTTGTAGGGATACCTTTCTTTGGCCATGTTATTTTAAGAAGACATGATTGCTTTGTCAGTATGGTTGAAGTATTGTTGTTTTTATGTCAATATTAAACTTTTGTCTTGAATCTTTAGGATCTGAACATTCATGCCACAATAAAGAAAATTACATTGATATTTTTTAGGTAGCATTCCACATCAAAAAATCTGTTTTTATCATTTACCTACTTGAGGACGAGCAGGAATTAAGCTTGGGGATGCTTGATACGTCTCCAACGTATCTATAACTTTTGATTGTTCCATGCTATTATATTATCTGTTTTGGATGTTTAATGGGCTTTAATATGCTCTTTTATATTATTTTTGGGACTAACCTATTAACTGGAGGCCTAGTGCCAGTTTCTGTTTTTTTGCCTATTTTAGCGTTTTGCAGAAAAGGAATACGAAACGGAGTCCAAACGGAATGAAACCTTCGCGTTGATCTTTCATGGACCGAAAGCAATCCAGAAGACTTGGAGTCAAAGTCTAGAATTCCACGAGGAAGGCACGAGGCAGGAGGGCGCGCCCAGGGGGGTAGGCGCGCCCCCACCCTCGTGGGCCCCTCATAGCTCCACCAACGTACTTCTTTCGCCTATATATACTCTTATACCCAAGAAACATCAGGGAGAGCCATTAAACCACTTTTCCACTGCCACAACCTTCTGTACCCGTGAGACCCCATCTTGGGGCCTTTTCAGGCAATCTACCGGAGGGGGAATCGATCACGGAGGGCTTCTACAACAACACCATTGCCTCTCCGATGAAGCGTGAGTAGTTTACCACAGACCTTCGGGTCCATAGTTATTAGCTATATGCCTTCTTCTCTCTCTTTGATTCTCAATACAAAGTTCTCCTCGAAGTTCTTGGAGATCTATTCGATGTAATACTCTTTTGCGGCGTGTTTGCCGAGATCCGATGAATTGTGGATTTATGAACAAGATTATCTATGAATATTATTTGGTTCTTCTCTGAATTCTTATATGCATGATTTGATATCTTTGCAAGTCTCTTCGAATTATCGGTTTAGTTTGGCCTACTAGATTGATCTTTCTTGCAATGGGAGAAGTGCTTAGCTTTGGGTTCAATCTTGCGGTGTCCTTTCCCAGTGAAAGTAGGGGCAGCAAGGCACATATTGTATTGTTGCCATCGAGGATAAAAAGATGGGGTTTATATCATATTGCTTGAGTTTATCCCTCTACATCATGTCATCCTACTTAATGTGTTACTCCGTTCTTATGAACTTGATACTCTAGATGCATGCTGGATAGCGGTCGATGTGTGGAGTAATAGTAGTAGATGTAGAATCGTTTTGATCTACTTGACATGGACGTGACGCCTTGTTGGGGAACGCGGTAATTTCAAAAAAAATCCTATGCACACGCAAGATCATGGTGATGCATAGCAACGAGAGGGGAAGAGTGGTGTCTACGTACCCTCGTAGACCGTAAGCGGAAGCGTTATGACAAGGTGGTTGATGTAGTCGTACATCTTCACGATTGACCGATCCTAGTACCGAAATTACGACACCTCCGCGATCTGCACACGTTCGGCTCGGTGACGTCCCACGAACTCACAATCCAGTAGAGTGTTGAGAGACTCGTCAGCACAACAGCGTGATGACGGTAATGATGATGCTACCAGAACAGGGCTTCACCTAAGCACTGCTATGATATGACCGAGATGGATTATGGTGGAGGGGGGCACCGCACACGGCTAAGAGATCAATGATCAACTTGTGTGTCTATGGGGTGCCCCTTGGCCACGTATATAAAGGATGGAGGGAGGAGGAGGTCGACCCTCATAAGGCGTGCCCAAAGTGTGGAGTCCTACTAGGACTCCTTAGTCCTATGCTAGGATTCCACCTCCTTCATGGAATAGGAAAAAGGGAAGGGAGAAGGAGAAGGAAGGAAGGGGGCGCCCCCTTTCCCTAGTCCAATTCAGACCAGTCCATGGGGAAGGGGCTCGGCCACCCTTGAGGCCTTTCTCTCCTTTCCCGTATGGCCCATTAAGGCCCAATACGAATTCCTGTAACTCTCCGGTACTCCGAAAAATAACCGAATCACTCGGAACCTTTCCGATGTCTGAATATAGCCTTCCAATATATCGATCTTTACGTCTTGACCATTTCGAGACTCCTCTTCATGTTCCCGATCTCATCCGGGACTCCGGACAAACTTCGGTCATCAAATCACATAACTCATAATACAAATCGCCGCAGAATGTTAAGCGTGCGGACCCTACGGGTTCGAGAACTATGTAGACATGACCGAGACACATCTTCGATCAACAACCAATAGTGGCACCTGGATGCTCATATTGGTCCAACATATTCTACGAAGATCTTTATCGGTCAAACCGCATAACAACATACGTTGTTCCCTTTGTCATCGGTATGTTATTTGCCCGATATTCGATCGTCGATATCTCAATACCTAGTTCAATCTTGTTACCGGCAAGTCTCTTTACTCATTCCATAATGTATCATCCCGCAACTAACTCGTTACTCACATTGCTTGCAAGGCTTATAGTGATGTGCATTACCGAGAGGGCCCAAAGATACCTCTCCGATACTCGGAGTGACAAATCCTAATCTCGATCTATGCCAACCCAACAAACACCATCGAAGACACATGTAGAGCACCTTTATAATCACCCAGTTACGTTGTGACGTTTGGTAGAACACAAAGTGTTCCTCTGGTATTCGGGAGTTGCATAATCTCATAGTCATAGGAACATGTATAAGTCATGAAGCAAGCAATAACAATATACTAAATGATCAAGTGCTAAGCTAACAGAATGGGTCAAGTAAATCACATCATTCTCTAATGATGTGATCCCGTTAATCAAATGACAACTCATGTCTATGGCTAGGAAACTTAACCATCTTTGATTCAACGAGCTAGTCAAATAGAGGCATACTAGTGACACTCTGTTTGACTATGTATTCACACATGTACTAAGTTTCCGGTTAATACAATTCTAGCATGAATAATAAACATATATCATGATATAAGGAAATATAAATAACAACTTTATTATTGCCTTTAGGGCATATTTCCTTCAGTCTCCCACTTGCACTAGAGTCAATAATCTAGTTCACATCGTCATGAGATTTACCACCAATAGTTCACATCTTTATGTGATTAGTTCACATCTCCATGTGACTAACACCCAAAAGATTTACTAGAGTCGATAATCTAGCTAGTTCACATTGCTATGTGATTAACACCCAAAGAGTGATCATGTTTTGCTTGTGAGAGAAATTTAGTCAACAGGTCTGCCACACTTAGAGCCGTATGTATTTTGCCAATTTTCTATGTCTACAATGCTTTGCATGGAGCTACTCTAGCTAATTGCTCCCTCTTTCAATATGTATCTAGATCGAGACTTAGAGTTATCTAGATCGGTGTCAAAGCTTGCATTGATGTAACTCTTTATGACGAACTATTTGTCACCTCCATAACCGAGAAACATGTCCTTATTCCACTAAGGATATTTTTGACCGTTGTCCAGTGATCCAGTCCTGGATCACTATTGTACCCTCTTGCCAAACTTATGGTGAGGTACACAATAGGTCTGGTACACAGCATAGCATATTTTATAGAACCTATGATTGAGGCATAGGGAATGACTTTTCATTCTCTTTCTATTTTCTGTTGTGGTCGGGTTTTGAGTCTTTACTCAACTTCACACCTTGAAACACAGGCAAGAACTCCTTCTTTGACTGTTCCATTTTGAACTACTTGAAAATCATGTCAAGGTATGTACTCATTGAAAAATCTTATCAAGCATCTTGATCTATCTCTATAGATCTTGATGCTCAATGTGTAAGCAGCTTCACCGAGGTCTTCCTTTGAAAAACTCCTTTCAAACACTCGTTTATGCATTCTAGAAAATTCTACATCATTTCCGATCAACAATATGTCACACATATATACTTATCAGAAAGGTTGTAGTGCTCCCACTCACTTTCTTGTAAATACAGGCTTTACCGCAAATCTATATAAAACCATATGCTTTGATCACTTTATCAAAGCATATATTCCAACTCCGAGCTCCTTGCACCAGTCCATAGATGGATCGCTGGAGCTTGCACACTTTGTTAGCACCTTTAGGATTGACAAAACCTTCCGGTTGCATAATATACAACTCTTCTTTAATAAATCCATTAAGGAATGTAGTTTTGATATCCATTTGTCAGATCCCATAAAATGCGGCAACTGCTAACATGATTCGGACATAATTTTAAGCATCGATACGAGTGAGAAATTCTCATCATAGTCAACACCTTGAACTTGTCGAAAACCTTTTTGCGACAATTCAAGCTTTGTAGATAGTAACACTACTATCAGCGTCCGTCTTCCTCTTGAAGATCCATTTATTCTGAATGGCTCACCGATCAGCGGGCAAGTCAATCAAAGTCCATACTTTGTTCTCATACCTGGATCCCATCTCAGATTTCTTGGCCTTAAGCCATTTTGCGGAATCTGGGCTTATCATCGCTTCCTCATAGTTCGTAGGTTCATCATGGTCTAGTAACATGACTTCCAGAACAGGATTACCGTACCACTCTGGTGCGGAACATACTCTGGTTAACCTACAAGGTTCAGTAGTAACTTGATCTAAAGTTTCATGATCATCATCATTAACTTCCTCACTAATTGGTGTAGGCATCACTGGAACTGATTTATGTGATGAACTATTTTCCAATTCGGGAGAAAGTACAATTAGCTCATCAAGTTCTACTTTCCTCCCACTCACTTCTTTTGAGAGAAACTCCTTCTCTAGAAAGGATCCATTCTTAGCAACAAAATATCTTGCCTTCGGATCTGTGATAGAAGGTGTACCCAACAGTTTCTTTTGGGTATCCTATGAGGACGCACTACTCCGATTTGGGTTTGAGCTTATCAGTTTGAAACTTTATCACATAAGCATTGCAACCTCAAACTTTAAGAAACGACAACTTTGGTTTCTTGCCAAACCATAGTTCATACGTTGTCATCTCAACGGATTTAGATGGTGCCCTATTTAACATGAATGCAGCTGTATCTAATGCATAACCCCAAAACGATAGTGGTAAATCGGTAAGAGACATCATAGATCGCACCATATCCAATAAAGTACGATTACAACATTTGGACACACCATTATGTTGTGGTGTTCCAGGTGGCGTGAGTTGCAAAACTATTCCACATTGTTTCAAATGAAGACCAAACTCGTAACTCAAATATTCGCCTCCACGATCAGATCATAGAAACCTTATTTTCTAGTTACGGTGATTTTCCACTTCACTCTGAAATTCTTTGAACTTTTCAAATATTTTAGAACTATGTTTCATTAAGTAGATATACCCACATCTTCTCAAATCATCTGTGAAGGTAAGAAAATGACGATACCCGCCGCGAGCCTCAACACTTATCGGATCGCATACATCAGTATGTATTATTTCCAATAAGTCAGTTGTTCGCTCCATTGTTCTGAAGAACGGAGTCTTAGTCATCTTGCCCATGAGGCATGGTTCGCAAGCATCAAGTGATTCCAAAAGTCCATCAGCATGGAGTTTCTTCATGGGCTTTACACCAATATGACCTAAACGGCAGTGCCACAAATAGGTTGCACTATCATTATTAACTTTGCATATTTTGGCTTCAATATTATGAATATATGTATCACTACGATCGAGATTCAATAAACCATTCACCTTGGGT
Organism: Triticum dicoccoides; assembly: GCF_002162155.2. Lineage (NCBI taxonomy): Eukaryota > Viridiplantae > Streptophyta > Magnoliopsida > Poales > Poaceae > Triticum > Triticum dicoccoides. Next base: position 63,774,851 of record NC_041386.1, read on the forward strand.
GTATGACCACAAAAGGTTTTATTCATGTAAACAGAATAACAATTATTCTTTGATTTAAATGAATAACCGCATTGCAATAAACATGATCCAATCATATTATGCTCAATGCAAACACCAAATAACATTTATTTTAGGTTCAACACTAATCCCGAAGGTAAAGGGAGTGTGCGATGGTGATCTTATCAACCTTGGAATCATTTCCAACACACATCGTCACCTCGTCCTCAACTAGTCTTTGTTTATTTTGCAACTCCCGTTTCGAGTTACTACTCTTAGCAACTGAACAAGTATGAAATACCGAGGGGTTTGCTGTAAACACTAGTAAAGTACACATCAATAACATGTATATCAAATATACCTTTGTTCACTTTGCCATCCTTCTTATCCGCCAAGTATCCAGGGCAGCTCCACTTCCAGTGACCGTTTCCTTTGCAGTAGAAGCACTCAGTTTTAGGCTTGGGTCTAGCTTTGGGCTTCTTCATAGGAGTGGCAACTTGCTTGCCATTCTTCTTTAAGTTCCCTTTCTTTCCCTTGCCCTTTTACTTGAAACTAGTGGTCTTGTCAACCATCAACACTTGATGTTTTTTCTTGATTTCTACCTTCGCCGATTTCAACATCATGAAGAGCTTTGGGAATCGTTTCCGTAATCCCTTGCATATTATAGTTCATCATGAAGTTCTAGTAACTTGGTGATAGTGACTAGAGAACTCTATCAATCACTATCTTATCGGGAAGATTAACTCCCACTTGATTCAAGTGATTGTAGGACACACACATTCTGAGCACATGCTCACTCGTTGAGCTATTCTCCTCCATCTTGTAGGTAAAGTATTGTCAGAGGTCTCACACCTCTTGACACGGGCATGAGTATGAGATACCAATTTCAACTCTTGGAACATCTTATATGCTCCGTGGCATTCAAAACATTTTTGAAGTCCCGGTTCTAAGCCGTAAAGCATGGTGCACTAAACTATCAAGTAGTCATCATACCGAGCTTGTCAAACGTTCATAACGTCTGCATCTGCTCCTGCAATAGGTCTGTCACCTAGCGATGCATCAAGGACATAATTCTTCTATGCAGCAATGAGGATAATTCTCAGATCATGGACCTAGTCCACATCATTGCTACTATCATCTTTCAACATAGTTTTTATCTAGGAACATATCAAAAATAAATGGGGAGCTACATCGCGAGCTATTGATCTACAACATTGTTATGCAAATACTATCAGGACTAAGTTCATGATAAATTAAAGTTCAATTAATCATATTACTTAAGAACTCCCACTTAGATAGACATCCCTCTAGTCATCTAAATGATCACGTGATCCAAATGAACTAAACCATGTCCGATCATCACATGAGATGGAGTAGTTTTCAATGGTGAACATCACTATGTTGATCATATCTACTATATGATTCACGCTCGACCTTTCGGTCTCCAGTGTTTCGAGGCCATATCTGCATATGCTAGGCTCGTCAAGTTTAACCCGAGTATTCTGCGTGTGCAAAACCTGGCTTGCACCCGTTGTATGTGAACGTAGAGCTCATCACACCCGATCATCACGTGGTGTCTCGGCACGACGAACTGTCGCAATGGTGCATACTCAGGGAGAACACTTATACCTTGAAATTTAGTGAGAGATCATCTTATAATGCTACCGCCAAACTAAGCAAAATAAGATGCCTAAAGGATAAACATCACATGCAATCAAAATATGTGATATGATACGGCCATGATCATCTTGCGCCTTTGATCTCCACTCTCCAAAGTACCGTCATGATCTCCATCATCACCGGCATGATACCATGATCTCCATCATCTTGATCTCTATCAACATGTCGTCACATGGTCGTCTCGCCAACTATTGCTATCGCATAGCAATAAAGTAAAGCAATTGTATGGAGCTTGCATCTTATGCAATAAACAGACAACCATAAGGCTCCTGCGAGTTGCCGATAAGTTTAACAAAACATGATCATCTCATACAACAATTTATATCTCACCACGTCTTGACCATATCACATCACAACATGCCCTGCAAAAACAAGTTAGACGTCCTCTACTTTTTTGTTGCAAGTTTTACGTGGCTGCTACGGGCTGAGCAAGAACCGTTCTTACCTACACATCAAAAACCACAACGCGGTATAGTGATTGCTTTTTGATCTTCAGAAAGAACCCTGTTCATTGAATCCAATTCAACTAAAGTTGGAGAAACTGACACCCACCAGCCACCTGTGTGCGAAGCACGTCGGTAGAACCAGTCTCGCATAAGCATGCACGTAATGTCGGCCTGGGCCGCTTCATCCAACAATACCGCTAAATCAAGAATCAACTAGTGACGGCAAGAAATATGTATATACCCACCCCCACAACTCCTTTGTGTTCTACTCGTGCATATAATATCTATGCATAAACCTGGCTCTGATACCACTATTGGGGAACGCAGTAATTTCAAAACAATTCCTACGCACACGCAAGATCATGGTGATGCATAGCAACGAGAGGGGAAGAGTGTTGTCTACGTACCCTCGTAGACCGTAAGCGGAAGCTTTATGAAAATGCAGTTGATGTAGTCGTACGTTTTCACGATCGACCAATCCTAGTACCGAAAGTACGGCACCTCCGCGATCTGCACACATTCGGCTCGGTGATGTCCCATGAACTCGCGATTATGTAGAGTGTTTAGGGAGAGTTTCGTCAGCACAACGGCATGATGATGGTGATGATGATGCTACCGGAACAGGGCTTTTCCTAGTGATACAGATGGATTATGGTGGAGGGGGGCACCACACAGGGCTAAGAGATCAATGATCAACTTGTGTGTCTATGGGGTGCCCCCTGGCCACGTATATAAAGGATGGAGGGAGGAGGAGGCCGACCCTCATAGGATGCGCCCAAAGTGTGGGTCCTACTAGGACTCCCTAGTCCTATACTAGGATTCCACCTCCTTCATGGAATAGGAAAAAGGGAAGGGAGAAGGAGAAGGAAGGAAGGGGACGCCCCCTTTCCCTAGTCCAATTCGGACCAGTCCATGGGGAAGGGGCTCGGCCACCCTTGAGGCCTTTCTCTCCTTTCCCGTATGGCCCATTAAGGCCCAATACGAATTCCCGTAACTCTTCGATACTCCGAAAAATAGCCGAATCACTCGGAACCTTTCCGATGTCCGAATACAGCCTTCCAATATATCGATCTTTACGTCTTGACCATTTCGAGACTCCCCGTCATGTCCCTGATCTCATCCGGGACTCCGAACAAACTTCGATCATCAAATCACATAACTCATAATACAAATCGTCACAGAATGTTAAGCGTGCGGACCCTACGGGTTCGAGAACTATGTAGACATGACCGATACACATCTTCGATCAATAACCAATAGTGGAACCTGGATGCTCATATTGGCTCCTACATATTCTATGAAGATCTTTATTGGTCAAACCGCATAACAACATACGTTGTTCCCTTTGTCATCGGTATGTTATTTGCTCGATATTCGATCGTCGGTATCTCAATACCTAGTTTAATCTCGTTACCGACAAGTCTCTTTACTTGTTTCGTAATGTATCATCCCAAAACTAACTCATTACTCACATTGCTTGCAAGGCTTATAGTGATGTGCATTACCGAGAGGGCCCAGAGATACCTCTCCGATACTCGGAGTGACAAATCCTAATCTCGATCTATGCCAACCCAACAAACACCATCGGAGACACCTGTAGAGCACCTTTATAACACCCAGTTATGTTGTGACGTTTGGTAGCACACAAAGTGTTCCTCCGGTATTCGGGAGTTGCATAATCTCGTAGTCATAGGAACATGTATAAGTCATGAAGCAAGCAATAGCAATGTACTAAACGATCAAGTGTTAAGCTAACAGAATGGGTCAAGTAAATCACATCATTCTCTAATGATGTGATCCCGTTAATCAAATGACAACTCATGTCTATGGCTAGGAAACTTAACCATCTTTGATTCAACGAGCTAGTCAAATAGAGGCATACTAGTGACACTCTGTTTGTCTATGTATTCACACATGTACTAAGTATCTGGTTAATACAATTCTAGCATGAATAATAAACATTTATCATGGTATAAGGAAATATAAATAACAACTTTATTATTGCCTCTAGGGCATATTTCCTTCATGCCTATATTCATGATCATTTCCTTAGATATCTTCATAACTATGCGCTTTTCTATCAATTGCTCGGAAGTAATTTATTCAACCACCGTAATACATGTTATCTTGAGAGAAGCCACTAGTGAAACCTATGGCCCCCGGGTCTCTTTCCTATTATATTACATCTATTTTATTTACATTGCATCTCGTTTACTATTTTGCAATCTTTACTTTCCAATCTATACAACAAAAATACCAAAAAATATTTACTTTACTATCTCTATTAGATCTCACTTTTGTGAGTGACCGTGAAGGGATTGACAACCCCTTTGTCGCGTTGGTTGCAAGGTTCTTGATTGTTTGTGCAGGTACTAGCTGACTTGTGCATTATCTCCTACTGGATTGATACCATGGTTCTCAAAACTGAGGGAAATACTTACGCTACTTTGTTGCATCACCCTTTCCTCTTAAAGGTAAAACCAACGCATGCTCAAGAGGTAGCACTCCACCATCGCAAACGTTTTGCACCTATTTAACGGGGTTTTTTTACACCACCGTTTGTGATTATGGCATCGCACATAGTTTTGTCGAAGGGTCCCTGATCGTAGTGTCGCGTTAGCAGCATCCTGCAGTAGTGACGTTTGATAGCACACAAACTGTTCCTCCGGTAGTCAGGAGTTGCATAATGTCATAGTCATAGGAACATGTATAAGTCATGAAGAAAGCAATAGCAATAAATTAAACGATCATACTGCTAAGCTAACGGATGGGTCTAGTCCATCGCATCATTCTCTAATGATGTGATCCCGTTCATCAAATGACAACACATGTCGATGGCTAGGAAACTTAACTATCTTTGATTAACGAGCTAGTCAAGTAGAGGCGTACTTGGGACACTTTGTTTGTCTATGTATTCACACATGTACTAAGTTTCCGATGATACAATTCTAGCATGAATAATAAACATGTATCATGATATAAGGAAATATAAATAACAACTTTATTATTGCCTCTAGGGCATATTTCCTTCAGTCTCCCACTTGCACTAGAGTCAATAATCTAGATTACACAGTAATGATTCTAACACCCATGGAGTCTTGGTGTTGATCATGTTTTGCTCGTGAGAAAGGCTTAGTCAACGGGTCTGCAACATTCAGATCCATATGTATCTTGCAAATCTCTATGTCTCCCTCCTTGCCTTGATCGCGGATGGAATTGAAACGTGTTTTGATGTGCTTGGTTCTCTTGTGAAATCTGGATTCCTTTGCCAAGGCAATTGCACCAGTATTGTCACAAAAGATTTTCATTGGACCCGATGCACTAGGTATTACACCTAGATCGGATATGAACTCCTTCATCCAGACTCCTTCATTTGCTGCTTTCGAAGCAGCTATGTATTCCGCTTCACACGTAGATCCCGCCATGATGCTCTGCTTAGAACTACACAAACTGATAGCTCCATCATTCAATAAAAATACGTATCCGGTTTGTGACTTAGAGTCATCCGTATCAGTGTCAAATCTTGCATCGACGTAACCGTTTACGATGAGCTCTTTGTCACCCCCATAAACGAGAAACATATCCTTAGTCCTTTTCAGGTATTTCAGGATGTTCTTGAACGCTGTCCAGTGATCCACTCCTGGATTACTTTGGTACCTCCCTGCTAAACTAATAGCAAGGCACACATCAGGTCTGGTACACAGCATTGCATAGATGATAGAACCTATGGCTGAAGCATAGGGAATGACTTTCATTTTCTCTCTATCTTCTGCAGTGGTCGGGCATTGAGTCTGACTCAACTTCACACCTTATAACACAGGCAAGAACCCTTTCTTTGATTGATCCATTTTGAACATCTTCAAAAATTTATCAAGGTATGTGCTTTGTGAAAGTCCAATTAGGCGTCTTGATCTATCTCTATAGATCTTGGTGCCCAATATATAAGCAGCTTCACCGAGGTCTTTCATTGAAAAATTCTTATTCAAGTATCCTTTTATGCTATTCGGAAATTCAGTATCATTTCTGATCAACAATATGTCATCCACATATAATATCAGAAATGCTACAGAGCTCCCGGTCACTTTCTTGTAAATACAGGCTTCTCCAAAAGTCCGTTTAAAAGCATATGCTATGATCACACTATCAAAGTGTATATTCCAACTCCGAGATGCTTGCACCAGTCCATAAATGGATCGCTGGAGCTTGCACACTTTGTTAGCACCTTTTGGATCGACAAAACCTTCTGGTTTTATCATATACAACTCTTGTTAAGATATCCATTAAGGAATGCAGTTTTGACATCCATTTGCGAAATTTCATAATCATAAAATGCGGCAATTGCTAACATGATTCGGACGGACTTAAGCATCGCTACGGGTGAGAAGGTCTCATTGTAGTCAACTCCTTGAACTTGTCGAAAACCTTTGGCAACAAGTTGAGATTTGTAGACAGTAATATTACCGTCTGTGTCCGTCTTCTTCCTGGAGATCAATTTATTCTCTATGGCTTGCTGACCATTGGGCAAGTCAACCAAAGTCCACACTTTGTTCTCATACATGGATCCCATCTCAGATTTCATGGCCTCAAGCCATTTTGCGGAATCTGGGCTCATCATCGCTTTCTCGTAGTTCGTAGGTTCATCATGGTCAAGTAACATGACCTCCAGAACAGGATTACCGTACTACTCTGGTGCAGATCTTACTCTGGTTGAACTACGAGGCTCAGTAGTAACTTGATCCGAAGATTCATAATCATCATCATTATCTTCCTCACTAATTGGTGTAGGAATCACTGGAACTAATTTCTGTGATGAACTACTTTCCAATAAGGGAGAAGGTACAGTTTTGTCATCAAGTTCTACATTCCTCCGACTCACTTCTTTCGAGAGAAACTCCTTCTCTAGAAAGGATCCATTCTTAGCAACAAATATCTTGCCTTTGAATCTATGATAGAAGGTGTACCCAACAGATTCCTTTGGGTATCCTATGAAGACACATTTCTCTTATTCGGGTTCGAGCTTATCAGGTTGAAGCTTTTTCACATAAGCATCGCAGCCCCATACTTTAAGAAACGAAAACTTGGGTTTCTTGCCAAACCACAGTTCATATGGTGTCGTCTCAACGGATTTTGATGGTGCCCTATTTAACGTGAATGCAGCCGTCTCTAAAGCATAACCCCAAAATGATAGAGGTAAATCAGTAAGAGACATCATAGATCGCACCATATCTAATAAAGTGTGGTTATGACGTTCAGACACACCGTTACGTTGCGGTGTTCCAGGTGGCGCGAGTTGCGAAACTATTCCTCATTGTTTCAAATGAAGACCAAACTCATAACTCAAATATTCACCTCCATGATCGGATTTTAGAAACTTAATTTTCTTTTTACAATGATTTTCCACTTCACTCTGAAATTCTTTGAACTTTTCAAATGTTTCAGACTTATGTTTCATCAAGTAGACATACCCATATCTGCTCAAATCATCTGTTAAGGTCAGAAAATAACGATACCTGCCATGAGAATCAACAATCATCGGACCGCATACATCAGTATGTATTATTTCCAATAAGTCTGTTGCTCGTTCCATTGTTCCGGAGAACGGAGTCTTAGTCATCTTTCTCATGAGGCATGGCTCACAAGCATCAAGTGATTCCAAAAGCCCATCAGCATGGAGTTTCTTCATGCGCTTTACACCGATATGACCTAAATGGCAGTGCCACAAATAAGTTGCACTATCATTATTAAACTTATATCTTTTGGCTTCAATACTATGAATATGTGTATCACTACTATCGAGATTCAAGAAAAATAGACCACTCATCAAGGAGGCATGACCATAAAATATATTACTCATATAAATGGAACAATCACTATTCTCTGATTTAAATGAATAACCGTCTCGCATCGAACAAGATCCAGATATAATGTTCATGCTTAACGCTAGCACCAAATAACAATTATTCAGGTCTAAAACTAATCCCGAAGGTAGATGTAGAGGTAGCATGCCGACCGCGATCACATCGACTTTGGAACCATTTCCCACGCGCATAATCACCTCGTCCTTAGCCAATCTTCGCTTAATCCGTAGCCCCTGTTTCGAGTTGCAAATATGAGCAACAGAACCAGTATCAAATACCCAGGCGCTACTGCGAGCATTAGTAAGGTACACATCAATAACATGTATATCAAATATACCTTTCACTTTGCCATCCTTCTTATCCGCCAAATACTTGGGGCAGTTCCGCTTCCAGTGACCAGTCCCTTTGCAGTAGAAGCACTCAGTCTCAGGCTTAGGTCCAAACTTGGGCTTCTTCACTTGATCAGCAACTTGCTTGCTGTTCTTCTTGAAGTTCCCCTTCTTCCCTTTGCCCTTCTTCTTGAAACTAGTGGTCTTGTTGACCGTCAACACTTGATGCTCCTTCTTGATTTGTACCTCCGCAGCTTTAAGCATTGCGAAGAGCTCGGGAATTGTCTTATCCATCCCTTGCATGTTATAGTTCATCATGAAGCTTTTGTATCTTGGTGGCAGTGATTAAAGAACTCTATCAATGACACTATCATCAGGAAGATTAACTCCCAGTTGAGTCAAGTGGTTGTGGTACCCAGACATTCTGAGTATATGTTCACTGACAGAACTATTCTCCTCCATCTTGCAGCTACAGAACTTATTGGAGACTTCATATCTCTCAATTTGGGCTGCTTGAAATATTAACTTCAACTCCTGGAACATCTCATATGCTCCATGACGTTCAAAACATCGTTGAAGTCCCGATTCTAAGCCATAAAGCATGGCACACTGAACTATCGAGTAGTCATCAGCTTTGCTCCGCCAGACGTTCATAACATCTGGTGTGCTCCTGCAACGGGCTTTGCACCTAGCGGTGCTTCCAGGACGTAATCCTTCTATGCAGCAATGAGGATAATCCTCATGTTACAGGCCCAGTCCGTGTAGTTGCTACCATCATCTTTCAACTTAGCTTTCTCTAGGAACGCGTTAAAATTCAAATGAACAGTAGGACTGGCCATTTATCTACAACAACATAGACATGCAAAATACTATCAGGTACTAAGTTCATGATAAATTTTAGTTCAATTAATCATATTACTTAAGAAATCCCACTTATATAGACATCCCTCTAGTCATCTAAATGATTATGTGATCCATATCAACTAAACCATGTCCTATCATCATGTGAGATGGAGAAGTTTTCAATGGTGAACATCACTATGTTGATCATATCTACTATATGATTCACGCTCAACCTTTCGGTCTCAGTGTTCCGAGGCCATATCTGCATATGCTAGGCTCGTCAAGTTTAACCTGAGTATTCTGCTTGTGCAAAACTGGCTTGCGCCCGTTGCATGTGAATGTAGAGCTTATCACACCCGATCATCACGTGGTGTCTCAGCACGACAAACTGTAGCAACGGTGCATACTCAGGGAGAACACTTATACCTTGAAATTTAGTGAGAGATGATCTAATAATGCTACGCCGTAATAAGAAAAATAAGATGCATAAAAGATAAACATCACATGTAATCAATATAAGTGATATGATATGGCCATCATCATCTTGTGCCTTTGATCTCCATCTCTAAAGCACCGTCATGATCACCACCGTCACCGGCTTGACACCTTGATCTCGATCGTAGCATTGTTGTCGTCTCGCAAACTATTGCTTCCACGACAATCGCTGCCGCTTAGAGATAAAGTAAAGCAATTACATGGCGATTGCATTTCATACAATAAAGCGACAATCATATGGCTCCTGCCAGTTGCCGATAACTTTATTACAAAACATGATCATCTCATACAACAATTTATATAATCACGTCTTGACCATATCACATCACAACATGCCTACAAAAACAAGTTAGACGTCCCCCGTATATAAAGGAGGGGAGGAGGAGGAGGGATGGCCACAAGGGGTGCGCCCAAGGGGGGAATCCTACTCCTAGTAGGAGTAGGTTCCCTCCTTTCCTAGTCCTAGTAGGAGAAGAAGGAAGGAGAGGAAGAAGAGAAGAAATAGGGGGCAGCCCCCTAGCCCTAGTCCAATTCAGTTTGGGCTAGGGGGGCGCGCGCCACACCTTGGCCTGCCTCCTCTCTTCCACCATTAGGCCCATGAGGCCCAATAACTTCCCGGGGGGGGTTCTGGTAACCCTCGGTACTCCAAAACGATCGGAACCATTTCGGTGTCCGAATGTAGCCTTCCAATATATGAATCTTTATGTCTCGACCATTTTGAGACTCCTCATCATGTCTGTTATATCATCCGGGACTTCGAACAACCTTTGGTGCATCAAATCACATAACTCATAATACATATCGTCATCGAACATTAAGCGTGTGGACCCTACGGGTTCGAAAACTATGTAGACATGACCGAGACACATCTCTGGTCAATAACCAATAGCGGAACCTGGATGCTCATATTGGTTCCTACATATTCTACGAAGATCTTTATCGTTCAAACCGCACAACAACATATGCTGTTCCCTTTGTCATCAGTATGTTACTTGCCCTAGATTCAATCATCGGTTTCATCATACCTAGTTCAATCTCGTCACCGGCAAGTCTCTTTACTCATTCCATAATGCATCATCTCGCAACTACCTCATTAGTCACATTGCTTGCAAGGCTTATAGTGATGTGTGATACGTCTCTGTCGTATCTACTTTTCCAAACACTTTTGCCCTTGTTTTGGACTCTACCTTGCATGATTTGAATGGAACTAACCCGGACTGATGCTGTTTTCAGCAGAATTACCATGGTGTTATTTATGTGCCGAAACAAACATTCTCGGTATGACCTGAAACTTCACGGAGCAAATTTTTGGAAAATATAAAAAATACCTGCAAAAGATGAAGGCCAGGGGGGCCACCACCTGTCCACGAGGGTGGGGGCGCGCCCCCCTACCTCATGGCCCGCCTGGTGCCTCTCCGACTCCAACTCTATATATTGTATTTCGGGGAGAAAAAAAATCAGAGATAAGAATTCATCGTGTTTTACGATACGGAGCCGCCGCCAAGCCCTAAAACCTCTCGGGAGGGCTGATCTGGAGTCCGTTCGGGGCTCCGGAGAGGGGAATCTGTCGCCATCGTCATCATCAACCATCCTCCATCACCAATTTAATGATGCTCACCGCCGTGCGTGAGTAATTCCATCGTAGGCTTGCTGGACGGTGATGGGTTGGATGGGATCTATCACGTAATCGATTTAGTTTTGTTAGGGTTTGATCCCTAGTATCCACTATGTTCTAAGATTGATGTTGCTATGACTTTGCTATGCTTAATGCTTGTCACTAGGGCCCCGAGTGCCATGATTTCAGATCTGAATCTATTATGTTTTCATCAATATATGAGTGTTCTTGATCCTATCTTGCAAGTCTATAGTCACCTATTATGTGTTACGATCCGTTAACCCCGAAGTGACAATAATCGGGATACTTACCGGTGATGACCGTAGTTTGAGGAGTTCAAGTATTCACTATGTGTTAATGCTTTGTTCCGGTACTCTATTAAAAGGAGGCCTTAATATCCCTTAGTTTCCGTAAGGACCCCGCGCCACGGGAGGGTAGGAGAAAAGATGTCATGCAAGTTCTTTTCCATAAGCACATATGACTATATTCGGAATACATGCCTACATTACATTGATGAACTGGAGCTAGTTCTGTGTCAGCCTAGGTTATGACTGTTACATGATGAACCGCATCCGGCATAATTCTCCATCATTGATCCATTGCCTACGAGCTTCCATATATTGTTCTTCGCTTATTTACTTTCCCATTGCTATTGCTATCATCACTACAAAATACCAAAAACATTACTTTTACTACTGTTACCTTTTGCTACCGTTACCACTACTATCATATTACTTTGCTACTAAATACTTTGCTGCAGATACTAAGTTTCCAGGTGTGGCTGAATTGACAACTCAGCTGCTAATACTTGAGAGTATTCTTTGGCTCCCCTTGTGTCGAATCAATAAATTTGGGTTGAATACTTTACCCTCGAAAACTGTTCCGATCCCCTATATTTGTGGGTTATCAAGACTATTTTCTGGCGCCGTTGCCGAAGAGCATAGCTCTATTCTTTGAGTCACTTGGGATTTATATCTGCTTATCATTATGAGGAACTTGAAAGATCCAAGAACCAAGATTTATGCCTCAACCACTAGGGGAGGTAAGGAACTGCCATCTAGCTCTGCACTTGATTCACCTTCTGTTTTGAGTAAGCTTGCGACACCTAAAACTGCTTCTGCTATTCGTTCTGATATGTCGCATGTTATTGATGATGCTACTTCTGCTATACATGATACTTATGATGAAACTACTTCTATGCTTGATACTAATGTGCCACTTGGTGAATTCCTTGATGAACAACTTGCTAGGGCTAGAGAGATTGAAAATATTGAATGTGATAATACTGATGAAAGTGATGATGAAGAATCACTTGTTATTCCTGAGGGTTATGTTTCTGATCAAGAAGCCTCTTTAGCTATTTTAGCTTGCAAAGATAGATACGAACTTAAGAGGTTATTAGCTAAATGGAACAAGCAATCTCTAAATGCTAGAATGAAACCTGACCCTGCTTTCGCTACTTCACCTATCTGTGTTACCGATAAGGATTATGAATTCCCTGTTGATCCTGATATAATTACTTTGGTTGAATCTGATCCTTTTCATGGCTATGAATCTGATATTGTTGTGGCACATCTTACTAAATTAAATGATATAGCCACCCTGTTCACTACTGATGAGAGAACTCATTACTTTTATATCCTTAAAATATTTCCGTTCTCATTAAAGGGTGATGCTAAGATATGGTTTAATTCTCTTGATCCTGGTTGTGTGCGTAGTCCCCAGGATATGATTTATTACTTCTCTCCTAAATACTTCCCTGCTCATAAGAAACAAGCTGCTTTAAGGGATATATATATATATAATTTTGTGCAAATTAAAGAAGAGAGTCTACCACAAGCTTGGGGGAGGCTTCTCGAATTACTTAATGCTTTGCCTGATCATCCTCTTAAGAAAAATGAAATACTTGATATCTTTTATAATGGACTAACCGATGCTTCCAGAGATTACCTGGATAGTTGTGCTGGTTCTGTTTTCAGGGAAAGAACATCGGATGAAGCTGAAATTCTATTGAATAATATGTTGACAAATGAAAATAATTGGACACCTCCGGAGCCAATTCCCGAGCCTATTCCTAAACCAACTCCGAAGAAAAGGGGTATTCTATTTCTCAGTCCTGAAGATATGCAAGAGGCAAAGAAATCTATGAAATAAAAAGGTATTAAAGCTCAAGATGTTAAGAATTTACCTCCTATTGAAGAAATTCACGGTCTTAATTTACCGCCTGTTGAAGAAACATATGATCTTGATCCATCACCTATTGAAGAAACTCATGGACTTGATAACCCAACACAGGTAGTAAAGGTAAATTCTCTCTATAGATATGATAAAGCTGAAATCCCATTTACTAAGTTTGCTAGCCCATGCTTAGATAAGTTTGATAAATTTATGGCTAAGCAAGAAGACTTTAATGCTTATTTTGGTAGACAATTGAAATACAATTCAAATATGCTTGAACACTTGGGTGATTATATGGCTAATGTCAAAGGTGAACTTAAACTTATTAGTAAACATGCTTCTATGGTTACCACTCAAGTAGAACAAGTACTTAAAGCTCAAAATGATTTGCTCAATGAATTGAATAGTAAGAATAATGATTATGATGTTAGAGTGTCTACTACAACTGGTAGAATGACTCGGGAACCTTTGTATCCTGAAGGCCACCCTAAGAGAATTGAGCAAGATTCTCAGAGAAATAATATAGATGCACCTAGTCCTTCTAAAAGGAAGAAAAAGAAAAATGGTAGGACTTTGCATGCTTCTAGTGAACCTGTTACTGAAACACCTGAGAATCCAAATGATATTTCTATTTCTGATGCTGAAACTCAATCTGGTAATGAACCTGAAACTAGTAATAATGTTAATGATAATGTTCATGATGATACTCAACCTAGTAATGATAATGATGTAGAAATTGAACCTGTTGTTGATCTTGATAACCCACAATCAAAGAATCAACGTTATGATAAGAAAGACTTTGTTGCTAGGAAACACGGTAAAGAAAGAGAGCCTTGGGTTCAGAAACCCATGCCTTTTCCTCCCAAACCATCCAAGAAAAAGGATGATGAGGATTTTGAGCGCTTTGCTAAAATGATTAGACCTATCTTTTGCGTATGAGATTAACTGATATGCTCAAAATGAATCCTTATGCTAAGTATATGAAAGAAATTGTTACAAATAAAAGAAAGATACCGGAAGCTGAAATTTCCACCATGCTTGCTAATTATACTTTTAAGGGTGGAATACCTTAGAAACTTGGAGATCCCGGTGTACCCACTATACCATGCTCTATTAAAAGAAACTATGTTAAAACTGCTTCATGTGATCTTGGAGCCGGTGTTCATGTTATGCCTCTCTCTTTATATCGTAGAATTGATTTGAATAAGTTGACACCTACTGAAATATCTTTACAAATGGCTAATAAATCAACTGCTATACCTGTCGGTATTTGTGAGGATGTGCCCGTTGTAGTTGCAAATGTTACTATTTTAACGGACTTTGTTATTCTTGATATTCCCGAGGATGATAGTATTTCTATTATTCTTGGAAGACCCTTTTTGAATACTATAGGGGCTGTTATTGATTGCACTAAAGGCAATGTCACTTTTCATGTTAATGGTAATGAGCATACAACACACTTTCCGAGGAAACAACCTCAAGTTCATAGTATCAACTCTATTGGAAAAATTCCATCGATTATATTTGGAGGTTTTGAATTTCCTCTTCCTACTGTCAAGAAGAAATATGATATTCTTATTATTGGGGATGTGCATACCACCTGCCCACGAGGGTGGAGGGCGCGCCCTACCCCCCTGGGCGCGCCCCCTGCCTCGTGGGCCCACGGTGGCCCTCCTCCACTTATCCTTTCACCCACACACTCCTTCTTCGTCCCCCAAACACGAATAACCAGCTCAAACCCGAGTCCAAGCTCATTTTGCTGCCATTTTCGATCTCCTTGCTCAAAGCACCTCTCACAAAACTGCTTGGGGAGATTGTTCCTTGGTATGTGACTCCTCCATTGGTCCAATTAGTTTTTGTTCTAGTGCTTTATTCATTGCAAATTTTTGCTGCTTAGGTGACCCTGTTCTTGAGCTTGCATGTCAAATTTATATGGTCAAAAGTAGTTTTGATGCATGATATAGGCCATAGGCACTTGTAGGAGTGGTTGCTATCAATATCATTGAGTTTTGTTTACTTTTATTTTGAAGTTACTAAAAATTTCAGAATTTTTCAGAAAATGATGAAGAGACTTTTGAGGGGCTCATCGAGCCGAAGCTCGAAGGAAAAGGCACTGAAGCCTAAGTATAATCTGCCTCGCACCACGGAGGTTCGGGCGTGTGAATGGCCTTCCGATGATTTCTTGAGAGCAGCCGGGATTTATGAAGATTTTCATGAATTGGCCAGGAATGCAGGCCTCACCGCTTTCCTCCACGACCAATGCGATTAGTATATCTTACTCACAAATATCTTTGTGCAAAACTTTCATTGCCATTCTAGGAGCTCACCACCTATGGTGGAGTCATAAAGTGACATCTCCTCTGAGCATAAGGAGATGTCACTTTATGATTTTTGTTGGGTTTGTTTAGTCCCTTTCAAGGGCAAGACAGAGGAACCACATCATGAGGATGTGGATGGGTTTATTGATACTATCACCGTAGGGGAAACAAAGAAGGTTTCCGATGCACGAATCACTAGCATACATTTTCCTGTTATACGTTATTTTGCATTATTTGCTAGTCATTGTTTAATTGGTCGCGGAAACTGTGGAAACCTTAGTATCCCTGATATTATTATTTGGCTCCACGGTTTATACAATGATAACTCTATTAGTATGGGCGGCATTATTGCTAAACGGATAAGTCTGAACTGTACCAAGGGCCCCATCTTTGGAGGCATCTATGCTTCACGCCTAGCTGCACATTTTAACATACCTATTAGGCATTATGAGAAGGAAGAAAAAGTGTTGCCTCGTGTTTATCTAGATTATAAAAGTATGGTGGCACATGATTTTATTGTTAAGAATAGGGAAGGAGAGCTTAAATACATATTGTTCTTTAATAAACATCATCCTGAGACTATTACCCTATCTGCTCCTTCTTTGTTTGATTTATCTGCAGGTCAGTACCTTGTTCCATTGAAGGCTATTCACGCCTACCGGAACCCTGCACCAGCCATGGAACCAGAGCCGGAACCACAAGTTGATCCTTCACGACAATCTAATTACCAGTGGGATCCGGAGATCATCGCCAGCCAGTGGCAATCGGAGTCTTCTTCTTCTTCTTAATACGACCCAACTATTATTATGGATATCCGCCAGGCCAGCCGTGGCCATAGACCAACTTAGGCCAAAAGCCTAAGCTTGGGGGAGTACGTATCTCTCACCGACATTACATTTATGTTCACACACTCATTGCTAGATGTCGGTGCTCATACTTTTTCATTGTATCATCCATGCTAGTTTATTTCCTTTTTTATGCTTTCTTCTTGTGTGTTTAATAAACCTTAAGAAAAACAACAACAAAAATTGAGTTGTAGCTTTTAACTAGTTTACTTTCCATGCTTGTAGTAGTAATTAAAAAGAAAACCCAAAAAGATTTCTTGTTCTTCTTTTGCTTGTTGGGAGCTTTCCCGTGTAAATAGCTTTATTTCTTTTCTTTTCTCTGGGGGTCGATAGGAGAAGACCTGTAACACCCCCAATATCATGCTACAGTAATCTCATGCCTGATGATGCCATGTCATCATAATGAAGTTGCTAACCCTAACTTTGATTCAAACCAAACTCAAATTCAAATTCAAAATGCAAGTCAAATATTTATTTCTTCAAGCAGTAAAACAAAAATGTTCACTTTGTCCTATAAATTACCCTAACCATTGTCATGTTGGAACCAACCTCTTTTGGATTCCCAAATGCCTTTGGAAAATTATTTAGTAGTCGGCCAAAATTTATAATTGGCCTTTTCAATTTTGAAAAATGGTTAGACAACTCCTTTTCGCCTCAAACTTTTTGTGACTCCTAGAAATAATGTGCTTGAGTTATGTGCCAAGTTTCTTGTTCACCCAAAATTCATTTGCTACTTAATCTAAATGCAAAGCAGAAACAAAAAAGAGAAAGGCCAAAAAAAACCCCTTTCCCCACCAGGCCTCAACCCCGCCGGCCCAGTCGGCCACCCCCACAGGCCGGCCCACCCGTCGCCTCCTTATCCCCTCAATCTCTCATGACCTAAACCGCTACCCCCACTCCCCACGCACTCCCCCCCCACTCCCCCGATCCCCTTC
>NC_041386.1:63792831-63799833 GCF_002162155.2 Triticum dicoccoides
CCCTCCCTCTCTCCCCTGGTTCTCGGCCACCGGCGCCGTCCACTCGCGCGCGCATGACCATAGCCCCGCCTCGTCGCCCCTGCTTGCCTGGCCTCGGCATGGCGCGTGCCCACGCGCGCCCGGCCGCCCGCTGCACACTGGCGCCCGCCGTCGTCCGCGTAGCGCTCCGGCCACGCCCGCGCCTTGGTTGCGACCGGGCCCCCTGCCCTTCTCTGCTCGTGGCCTCGCTCGCCTGCCCCACACCCCCCTGTCCGCCGCGCGCTCTTGCGCCTCCTGCTGCTGCAGTCGCCAGTCGGGCCGCCCGGTGCCAGCCCGTGCAGCGCCTCCGCCTCTAGTCCCGCAAGCCATCGCCGCGCTCGCAGCCAACTCCGGCGCCCCGTCGCGCCTCAGAGGCCATCACCTGCGCCTGGGCTCGCCGCCCCATCGGATGCCCGCAACCGCGCCCGACACCCGCGCTCGTTCGCCTGCTATGCCCCCTGGGCCTATGACAGTGGGGCCCGCCCCCAAAATGTTTGAAAGAAATTGTATTATAAAAATAAATAATAATAATAATAAGTAATTAGTTAATTAATTAATTAATCAAATATGTAATTAATTAACTTAATTAATTCTGTTTAGTACTTAATTAACTTGTTTAGTTAATTAAAATTGTCAATTAGTTGTTAGACTATGACAGAACGGCCCCACACATCAAGGTTGACTTTGGTCAACTCTATTGACTGCTGACGTCATGATGACTTCATGATGTTGCAATAACCCCCATTTTAGATTTAATAATGATTTCAGAATATTGTTTAAATCTCTAAAAATCATATAAAATAATCTATAACTCGGATGAAAATGTTTTCTACATGAAAGTTGCTCAGAACGACGAGACGAATGCGGATACGCAACCCGTTTGCCCGCCACGCGTCCCTAGCATAGGAAACCTGCAACCGTCCCGCTCCGTTTCATCTGTCCGAAAATGCCTAACTCCGGGAAAACTTTCATGGATGTTTCCCCCCTTCGCCAGTATCGCCTAGTACTGCGTTAGCTCACCCCTGGCACCACATTTTGCCTTGTTATGCCTTGTGATGCATTGATTGCTCTATATTTGCTGTTTCTTCCCCCTCTTCTCTCCGGTAGACGCCGAGACCGATGATGCTGCTGTGATCGACTACGTCATCGACGACCCCTCCTTCTTGTCTGAGCAACCAGGCAAGCAAACCTCCCTTGAGCATTCCGATATCGCCCATTTCTTTCCCTCTCATGCTTGCATTAGAACTGCTACTGCTTTCTGTATGATCCTACTCTGATGCATAGCACGTTGTTGTTACCTACTTTCATACCTTATCTGCTTGTCCTAATCTGCTTAGTATAGGTTGGTTAGTGATCCATTAGTGACCCCCACCTTGTCCCAGTTGCCCTGCTTTATGTTCGATGACTCGATCAACGTGATCGACGTCTAGGCCCCGACACCGCACATCACCCCCCTTAGTTGTATGACTCTATAGAGTTACCATCGAGTGCCGAGGGTGGAACCTCTTACATCACTCCTGATGAGGCCTCTGTAGGGTAGCTATCCGGTCGTGGTCATCGAGGGTGATTTCCTCCTTAACCACTTCCGATACGGCTCTGTCATGCAACGCCTCAAGCGCGAACCTTGAGGGTGGATCCTCTTACATTCACCTTGATGGTTACATCGAGTGGAATTCACCGGGGGTGATTCCCCGGGTTTTTCCCCTTGGTGTTAGACACACAGTTACTATGGTTACTATGACTTTGCACTGAGCCATCTTACTAAAGACGGGCCGGCCCTGAGGGGTACCCGCGTGAGCTTAATAGCGAGTGATGTGGAGTCGGGTTGACCTGGAAGGTGCCCGCGAGATACTTACGAGGCGTGGTCGGGCATTCTTAGCCCTTGCCGCAAGTACTCGATACGGGGCGACGGGGTCACATCAATCGTGAGTCTCTGCTCGTTACCGCGCATTCCTAATCCACTACGATTTGGATATTTGATCCGAGGGGCCTATGGCCTGATAGCACTAACCATCACGTGGGCATAGTATGGGCGTTCTGTGTCGTATGCATCAGCTGAAGCTTAATAGACGTCAGCAACTGAGCGGCGCGCGCCGGGTTGGACTGGTAAGAACCTACCTTTTTGAAGGAGGTAGCTAGGTCTGCTCACCGGCCGCCCACGCAACGTGCAGGAGTTCCCGGGGAGATGGCCCATGACCCCTAGGGGCATAGGTTCAGTCCGGCGTGCTGACATCTCTATTAAGCCTAGGTCGGGTTGCGGTGTATTGTTTGGCCGAGGCCGGGCATGACCCAGGAAAGTGTGTCCAGCCGGAGTTAATCAAGCGTGGTAGGTAAGTTAGTGCACCCCTGCAGGGAAGAAAACATCTATCGATAGCCTGTCCTACGGCAACGGACACTTGGAGTTGTATCCCGATCGATACAACTAGAACTGGATACTTGTGATGAGAACTGGATGGTGATGAGATTCGGAATGTGTTGACACTTGGATAGTATGGCTCTGGGATTGCTTTCTCGCAGGGAGTCGAGAAAGGATCTCTGGCCGAGGTTGATAACACTTCTACTACTTTACTCTATGCTACTCTACTCCCTCCTGTTGCTGCACGATGGTGGTTTCCAGAAGATGCTAGCCTTTGATAGGACTAGGCCTTCTCTCTATTGTGGCATTCTGCAGTTTAGTCCACAGATACAACCCATTCGTTTGATACAGATGCATACTTAGTTTAGATCTGAAGTAAGTCTTGCGAGTACTTTGGATGAGTACTCATGGTTGCTTTGCTACTTCTTTTTCCCCCATACCCAATTTTTGCGACCAGATGACGGATCCCAGGAGCCAGACGACGCCACTGATGACTACTACTACCCGGAGGATGCCTACTACTATGTGAAGGCCGCAGACGACTAGGAGTAGTTAGGAGGCTCCCGGGCAGGAGGCCTTGCCTTTTCGATCGTTGCTGCTTTTGTGCTAGCCTTCTTAAGGCAAACTTGTCTAACTTAAGTCTGTACTTAGATATTGTTGCTTCCGCTGACTCTTGTGTATTCAAGTTTATGTATTCGAGCCCTCGAGGCCCCTGACTTGTAATATAAAGCTTGTATTATTTTAATTTGTGTCTAGAGTTGTGTTGTGATATCTTCCCGTGAGTCCTTGATCTTGATCGTACACATTTGCGTGTATGATTAGTGTACGACTGAATCGAGGGCGTCACAAGTTGGTATCAGAGCCGACTGCCTATAGGAATCCTCCTACCACACTCCATGGCCGAAGGTGAGTCTAGTCACTGAAAAACTTTTACTAACATTAGCTGGGTGTTGTACGGGCCCAAGTCGCCATATGGGTGGTATTAGGATCTTTTATTCCTCGTCTATGCTCTGGGACTCTGATCTCTCTTCTATTCAGGTTAAATGATTTTGCTAACTCTAACTCTAGGTGCTTGTAAATACTTTCTCCCGGAGAGCCCCTTCATTCCAGATGATGGTCTGCTTCACCAGAAGATTCCAAAGATACTCTTCGTTATTCTCTCAAGACCTTGTGCCCACCACTTATTGCTATTCCCGACCACCGATAAATCCCTATAGATTTCTACATGCACTTGCCATTCTTACCTTAGTTCCCAGTTGCTCTTGTTATTAAAAGATGCCTTGAACTGCTCTCCTTTGTTCCGAGAATCCTTTGAGCTTACTGCCTTGTAGTTCCTTGTCACCTGAATACCCCTACGGATAACTTTGTGCACCTACCGAGTATCCGCTCATCCTCAGTTGATTCATGTACTTCACAAAAGTCCTCGTAATAACATTCGTTCTTGTGAAAATCCTTAGCAGCTTATTGCTCTTGAAATTCTTGCTTGCTTTCATTATGGTTAAATCCCATAAGTATAGTAATCTTATTGGCATACTTTGTCATTATCATCTGAGCCTGTTGATTCAATATGTTGCGGATGCTCGCAACCCTCAGTCGGATCATAGAATTCATCCTTTTGGCATGGACATCATTTGACCAAGAGTTGTTTCTCAACCAATCAAATTGTCGTCAATTGTATCCCTAGGGCTATTCAACTTACTTATCTTTTGATCAGAGTGTCTGCTTCTGATCTTCTATTTTCGAAATCATGATTTCTTTGCATTTAAAGCATCGAATTATTCAGATGTTCTATAATCAGAAGCCTTTGCATTCTTTCTTCTTCTGGTTGAGTATCGATACTCACATCAGATCCAATGTGGACCGCCATATCCTTTGTTGGATTTTATCTGACAACGTTCTTCATATTCAATAACCTCTTGGGGCCTTTCCTCAGATACATAAAGCCTTTGGTAAATTGTATCCTCTGCCTTCTCAACCATGCTCTGCCTTTGAGCTTGTGTTATTTTACTCGTGGAGTTTGTGGTATTTGTTCCCAAGATGCCCCTATGGGTTGAACCTATGCCTTCCTTAATCCATGTGAACCAAAGAGTTTTCACGAGTCATACTCTTCTGCTGTTTTGCCAGATAACATTTCAACACTACAACTTCATTGAACGCGAGAAGTAAATGAAAGGTTATGCGTTGGAGAAGTGGGAGTCGACCTTGAACTTTGGGTTCATGCCCATGGACACGATGTAGATCTTATCATGGAAGCTTCTCTTAAAATTAATTATCCCCTTGGTATAAGATCATCTTATATCTAGGATTTGATCCTTTGCAACCATGGTTCTGACCATAATTGTTCCCCTTTGATTCCATCTCTCGGACAAGTTATAGCACTTGTCTTCTGTAGATAAATACATCTTCGCAACCTCTATTTTGATCTTCCATCGAGTATTACCATCCGGTATCTCGAGAATAACAAAGAACCATGTTGCGTCCTATGAGTCTTCTTCTGGTATTGCTTCTCATCAGTTTCAGATTTCCCTGGGTTTTGAGTTGTTAGTCACTCTAGGATACCGATAAGTGAATCAATTCCACACTCTGATTCAATAACTCTAAGTAATTTTTGTTGCTTCCGAGTTTAATAATCCTTCAAGTCATTCCTAGCCTAATCGGGTATATCATTATCGTGCTAATTTGAACTGTGCTACCTGGTCCTTATTCTTGGAGCACAAATTTTCGATGATGAGCGAAGCTTACGTCGATCTTCCTCATCTTATCATTCCACCTTGAACAACAAGCTTGAATCCGAGCTTGTGTCGTATCCACGGTTCCAATAGCCTTTGCTTCATCATTCCTTTTGCTTGATGTCATTGCTGCTCGATGGCATCTTCATAGAGCCTCTCGACAAAATTTGTCGTGATCACCATCAATATACTGCCTTGTTGTAAGATATCAATCGAATTCTTGAGGAGAAATACCATCCTTGCCCGTCGATGATTCGTGCTATCATCGACACCATCCTTGACTTCCTACCAATACAGAGTTGGTCATGTTTTGGTTATATCTTACATTCCTTGACATTCTTGGAATTGTTCCTTTGTACTTCTTGTGACCTTCAGATTCAATCTTGCTTGAAACACCATGTTAATGTTACCTCGAAGCATGACTGTGGTACGCCGAACAACAACAAGAACATTGGAAGTGCATTGCCAGATGTTTCTTGGTCTATTATCCAAACACTGTTGTATAGATAACATCATGAATTCCCTTGCCCCTTTATCCAAATGGTGTTGTACTTGTTGATCTAACATGTATATCATGCTCTACTTTCCTTGGGAAAAGATACACTCCTAAATCTTGTGTATAAACATATTTTTCCTTTCCGTTGGGTTGCTTAACCTTTCTTGTGATCTATATATGTTATAAGCAAAAATAATTCCCTGCTTATGGAAACATCTCGGTTTACAACTCTGTTAGTGTGACCCTGTTACTATTGCTGACGACATACCGGTAACCCCTGATGGACGAGAACTTTGCCTATTGGTGCACCTCGTTCAGCGAGCAGAAAAATGGTTCTCTTTGTCCCTCGCCCTTGGTACCAACGTTGTTGCCAACATAATTGACATGGCTATATATCCTCTGACCTGCCTTGCTATCATGACCGTGCAAAGTGATTAGCGCCTTTCTGCTGTTAACCCACCTGGTGGGCCCATAACCCACAGTTCCACAGGATCAAAACCTGACTCTCCTGTACACCCCTGTTTCTAAAGTTAATCCTCATGCTTGACTTCATATGAAAATCCCGAGCCGCCTTCCGAGAGGCGATCATTCTGGTATCAGACGTAATACTTACTCTCATTCCTCTAAAACACTTTCACCCCTTGTTTCAGGCAACAACTGATTGTCTACCCGGTTGAAGCTTCTTATTGCACCTCACCTTGCTCTCGATGGCTTTCTTGAATTTCAACTCGAGGGATGTCCCTATGCCACGTTCACTGATATAGTCCCCACGTACCTATCTAGTGTTGAGCTTCATCCTTCCCGAGCCTTTCCCCCTTAATCCACCATCTTAAATCTCGGGACGAGATTTCTTATAGTGGAGGAGATTTGTAACACCCCCAGTATCATGCTACAGTAATCTCATGCCTGATGATGCCATGTCATCATAATGAAGTTGCTAACCCTCACTTTGATTCAAACCAAACTCAAATTCAAATTCAAAATGCAAGTCAAATATTTATTTCTTCAAGCAGTAAAACAAAAATGTTCACTTTGTCCTATAAATTACCGTGACCATTGTCATGTTGGAACCAACCTCTTTTGTATTCCCAAATGCCCTTGGAAAATTATTTAGCAGTCAGCCAACATTTATAATTGGCCTTTTCAATTTCAAAAAATGGTTAGACAACTCCTTTTGGCCTCAAACTTTTTGTGACTCCTAGAAATAATGTGCTTCAGTTATGTGCCAAGTTTCTTGTTCACACAAAATTCATTTGCTACTTAATCTAAATGCAAAGCAGAAACAAAAAGAGAAAGGCCAACCCCCCTCCCCCCCTTTCCCCACCAGGCCTCAACCCCGCCGGCCCAGTCGGCCACCCCCACAGGCCGGCCCACCCGTCGCCTCCTTATCCCCTCAATCTCTC
>NC_041386.1:63800283-63831155 GCF_002162155.2 Triticum dicoccoides
CGCGCCCCCTGCCCTTCTCTGCTCGTGGCCTCGCTTGCCTGCTCCGCACCCCACCTGTCCGCCGCGCACGCCCGCGCCTCCTGCTACCGCAGTCGCCAGTCGGGCCGCCCGGCGCCAGCCCGTTCAGCGCCTCTGCCTCTAGTCCCGCAAGCCATCGCCGTGCCCGCGGCCAACTCCGGCGCCCCGTCGCGCCCCAGCGGCCATCGCCTGCGCCCGAGCTCACCGCCCCATCGATACAACTAGAACTGGATACTTGTGATGAGAACTGGATGGTGATGAGATTCGGAATGTGTTGACACTTGGATAGTATGGCTCTGGGATTGCTTTCTCGCAGGGAGTCGAGAAAGGATCTCTGGCCAAGGTTGATAACACTTTTACTACTTTACTTTATGCTACTCTACTCCCTCCTGTTGCTGCACGATGGTGGTTTCCAGAATATGCTAGTCTTCGATAGGACTAGGCCTTCTCTCTATTTTGGCATTCTGCAGTTTAGTCCACAGATACAACCCATTCGTTTGATACAGATGCATACTTAGTTTAGATCTGAAGTAAGTCTTGCGAGTACTTTGGATGAGTACTCACGGTTGCTTTGCTACTTCTTTTTCCCCCATACCCGATTGTTGAGACCAGATGATGGATCCCAGGAGCCAGATGACGCCACTGATGACTACTACTACCCGGAGGATGCCTACTACTACGTGAAGGCCGCAGACGGCTAGGAGTAGTTAGGAGGCTCCCGGGCAGGAGGCCT
Organism: Triticum dicoccoides; assembly: GCF_002162155.2. Lineage (NCBI taxonomy): Eukaryota > Viridiplantae > Streptophyta > Magnoliopsida > Poales > Poaceae > Triticum > Triticum dicoccoides. The sequence goes on from NC_041386.1 coordinate 63,801,035, forward strand.
TGCCTTTTCGATCGTTGTTGCTTTTGTGCTAGCCTTCTTAAGGCAAACTTGTCTAACTTATGTTTGTACTCAAATATTGTTGCTTTCGCTGACTCTTGTGTATTCGAGCCCTCGAGGCCCCTGGCTTGTAATATAAAGCTTGTATTATTTTAATTTGTGTCTAGAGTTGTGTTGTGATATCTTCCCGTGAGTCCTTGATCTTGATCGTACACATTTGCGTGTATGATTAGTGTATGATTGAATCGAGGGCGTCACAAGACCATGATTAAATCGTTGAAGTGGCTCTTATATGCATAAATGTTGATCTGACAAAAGAGCCCATATTGCCTTGTCTTCTCCTGTTTATTGAATGCTCGCAGATTCCAGCTTAGTCCAATGCACGCGCACTATTATTATTATTCACATTGTTCGGTCGTGCAAGTGAAGGGCAATTATGACGATATATGATGGACGGACTGAGATGAGAAAAGCTGGTATGAACTTGACCTCTTTTGTTTTTGTAAATATGATTGGTTCATCGTTCCTGATTCAGCCTATTATGAATAAACATGTTTGTAATGACAACTAGAGATCATAGTTCCTTGTGCCATGCTTGATTAGCTATGAGTCATAATGGTTTACCTTGCGTGCCAACATGCTATTGAAATGGTTATGATGTGGTATGATAGGGTGGTATCCTCCTCTGAATGATTTAAGTGACTTGACTTGGCGCATGTTCACGCATGTAGTTGAAACAAAATCAACATAGCCTTCCCGATATTTATGTTCATGGTGGATTATAACCTACTCATGCTTGCATTCGGTGTTGATTAATTTTAATGCATGTTCATGACTGTTGTCGCTCTCTAGCTGGTCGCTTCCCTATACTAAGCGGGAATACTGCTTGTGCATCCAATCCCTTAAAACCCCAAAGTTATTCCACATGAGTCCACTATACCTACCTATATACGGTATCTACCTGCCGTTCGAAGTAAATTTGTATGTGCCAAACTCTAAACCTTCAAATAAATATCCTGTTTTGTATGCTCGAATAGCTCATGTATCAACTAGGGCTGTCCGTATCTTCCATGTTAGGCGGGTTATTCTCAAGAGGAGTGGACTCACTCCTCACTCACGAGATAAATGGCTGGTCACCGGGATGCCCAGTCCCATGCTTTATGCAAACTAAATCAAAATAATTGCAAACAAAAGTCCCCCTGGGACTCTTGTTAGTTGGAGGCACTCGTTGTTTCGAGCAAGCCATGGATTGATGCTTGTTGGTGGAAGGGGGAGTATAAACTTTACATTCTGTTTGGGAACCGCCTATAATGTGTGTAGCATGGAAGATATCGCCATCTCTTGGTTGTTATGTTGACAATGAAAGTATACCGCTCAAAATATTATTCACCTATGTTTCAAAACCGAGCTCTAGCACCTCTACAAATCCCTGCTTCCCTCTACGAAGGGCCTATCTATTTATTTTTATGTTGAGTCATCATCTTCTTATTAAAAAGCACTAGTTGGAGAGCACCGCTGTCATTTGCATTCATTACTATTAATTTACATTGAGTATGACTTGACTGGATCTCTTTTACCATGAATTACAATGTCTAGTCAGTCCTTGGTCTTTAAAGGAGCTCTGCATTTATGTTTTGTGGTCTCAGAAAGGGCTAGCGAGATACCACCTTGTTATATCATATTATGATTGTTTTGAGAAAGTGTTGTCATCCGAGATCTATTATTATTGATCGCTAGTTGATTATGCTATTGATATGAGTAAACTTGAGACCTAAGCGTCATTGCGAATGTGGTTAGTTATAATCTTTGCTGAAAACTTGAATGTTGGCTTTACATATTTACAACAACAATAGCAAACGGAGTTTGTAAAAGTTTTTCTTTATCACTTTCAGTTTGTCAACTGAATTGCTTGAGGACAAGCAAAGGTTTAAGCTTGGGGGAGTTGATACGTCTCTGTCGTATGTACTTTTCCAAACACTTTTGCCCTTGTTTTGGACTCTAACTTGCATGATTTGAATGGAACTAACCCGGACTGACGCTGTTTTCAGCAGAATTACCATGGTGTTATTTATGTGCAGAAACAAACGTTCTCGGAATGACCTGAAACTTCACGGAGCAACTTTTTGGAAAACATAAAAAATACCTGCAAAAGATGAAGGCCAGGGGGCCCACCACCTGTCCACGAGGGTGGGGGTGCGCCTGCCGCCCTAGGGCGCGCCCCCTACCTCGTGGGCCCCCTAGTGCCTCTCTGACTCCAACTCCAACTCTATATATTGTGTTTCGGGGAGAAAAAAAATCAGAGAGAAGAATTCATCACGTTTTACGATACGGAGCCGTCGCCAAGCCCTAAAACCTCTCGGGAGGGCTGATCTGGAGTCCGTTCGGGGCTCCGGAGAGGGGAATCCATCGCCATCGCCATCATCAACCATCCTCCATCACCAATTTCATGATGCTCACCGCCCTGCGTGAGTAACTCCATCGTAGGCTTGCTGGACGGTGATGGGTTGGATGGGATCTATCATGTAATCGAGTTAGTTTTGTTAGGGTTTGATCCCTAGTGTCCACTATGTTCTGAGATTGATGTTGCTATGACTTTGCTATGCTTAATGCTTGTCACTAGGGCTCGAGTGCCATGATTTCAGATCTGAATCTATTATGTTTTCATCAATATATGAGTGTTCTTGATCCTATCTTGCAAGTCTATAGTCACCTATTATGTGTTATGATCTGTTAACCCCGAAGTGACAATAATCGGGATACTTACCGGTGATGACCGTAGTTTGAGGAGTTCATGTATTCACTATGTGTTAATGCTTTGTTCCGATACTCTATTAAAAGGAGGCCTTAATATGCCTTAGTTTTCGTAAAGACCCCGATGCCACGGGAGGGTAGGACAAAAGATGTCATGCAAGTTCTTTTCCATAAGCACGTATGACTATATTCAGAATACATGCCTACATTACATTGATGAACTGGAGCTAGTTCTGTGTCACCCTAGGTTATGACTGTTACGTGGTGAACCGCATCCGGCATAATTCTCCATCACTGATCCATTGCCTACGAGCTTCCATATATTGTTCTTCGCTTATTTACTTTCCCATTGCTATTGCTACCATCACTACAAAATACCAAAAAAAAACATTACTTTTACTACTATTACCTTTTGCTACCGTTACCACTACTATCATATTACTTTGCTACTAAATACTTTGTTGCAGATACTAAGTTTCCAAGTGTGGTTGAATTGACAACTCAGCTGCTAATACTTGAGAGTATTCTTTGGCTCCCCTTGCGTCGAATCAATAAATTTGGGTTGAATACTTTACCCTCGAAAACTGTTGCGATCCCCTATACTTGTGGGTTATCAATGTGCATTACCGAGAGGGCCCAGAGATACCTCTCTGACAATCCGAGTGACAAATCCTAATCTGGATCTATGCCAACTCAACAAACACCATTGGAGACACATGTAGAGCATCTTTATAATCACCCAGTTATGTTGTGATGTTTGATATCACACAAAGTTTTCCTCCGGTATTAGGGAGTTGCATAATCTCATAGTTATAGGAACATGTATAAGTCATGAAGAAAGCAATAGCAATAAACTAAACGATCATAGTGCTAAGCTAACGGATGGGTCTAGTCCATCACATCATTCTCTAATGATGTGATCCCATTCATCAAATGACAACACATGTCCATGGCTAGGAAACTTAACCATCTTTGATTAACGAGCTAGTCAAGTGGAGGCATACTAGGGACACTCTGTTTGTCTATGTATTCAACATGTACTAAGATTCTGGTTAATAAAATTCTAGCATGAAAAATAAACATTTATCATGATATAAGGAAATATAAATAACAACTTTATTATTGCCTCTAGGGCATATTTCCTTCAGCTTGTCCTCAAGCAAAAATAGAAATCAAAAAACATGTCCACATGGTTAGAGAGAGGTGTCGATAAAAACAAAATACAGACATAGAAGATTATTATAACAGAAACAAACTTTAACATAAAACTTTTATCATAGACTTCTCATGAATAAGTAACAATTCATCACATTATCGAAGTATAAAGCATAAACTCTATTAGAAACCAACAAACTACTCACAAATGATAATCATGCTCAAGATCAGAGGGGTATTAAATGGCATAATGGATCTGAACATACGATCTTCCACCAAATAAACCATATAGTAATCAACTACAAGATGTAATCAACACTACTAGTCACCCACAAGTACCAATCTATAGTTCCGGTACAGAGATTTAACACAAGAGATGAACTAGGGTTTGAGAGGAGATGGTGTTGTTGAAGATGTTGATGGAGATTGCCCTCCCCAAGATGGGAGAGTTGTTGGTGATGATGATGACGGTGATTTCCCCCTCTGGGAGGGAAGTTCCCCCGGCGGGATCGCTCCGCCGGAGGGCAAAAGTGCTCCTGCCCAAGTTCCGCCTCCAGGCGGCGGCGCTTCGTCCCAAAAGTCCTCTCCTCATTTTTTTCTAGGTCGAAATAAATTTGACTCTTGCATAAAAATTGCTTGCCAAAAGAGAAAAATAAAAAGTAATAGAGAGAAAAACTTTGACTCTTGCATAAAAATTGCTTGCCAAAAGAGAAAAATAAAAAGTAATAGAGAGAAAAACTCTGACTCTTTCATGAAAGTAAATACATAAAAGTAAAAGATAGGCCCTTCGCAGAGGGAAGCAGAGGCTGCCATGCACTTTTTTTTGTATGCTCAATCACTTAGTGCAAACGAATGTCATGTTATATTGCCCCTTGTGATAGCAACCTTTATTATGCAGTCTGTCACTTTTATTATTTGCCATCACAAGTTCATAAAACACTCAATTTTCTCTTACACTAAATGATCTAACACTTTTAGAAGCAATTTTTATTGTCGTATTGCACCGATGACAACTTACTTGAAGGATCTTACTCAATCCTTAGATAGGTATGGTGGACTCTTGAAAATAAGATTTGGGTTTAAGGGTTTTTGGATGCACAAGTAGTATCTCTACCTAGTGCAGAATTTTTGGCTAGCATAGATGGGGGGCAAGCACCACATGATAAAGGATCTATGGCAATATAACTTCTATGTGGATATGAATAAACATAAATCATTATATTGTCTTCCTTGTCCAACATCAACAATTTTGGCATATAACATTTTGATGGGGGCTCACAATCACAAAAGATTTCCAAGATAGTGTATTTGCATGTGAATATTCTCTTCCCTTATTAATTATTTCATGAATTGCATCATTGAACAATGCTATGTTTGTTAATCTCCAATAAAATTTTCTACTTATACTTTTCCTTATGTGGCGTCATTACTTACCATAAGATTAGCATATGATCTTCTTCATTTATTTCCTTTCTTTTTAATTGAACATGAGAGTAAAGAAAACAGAACTCTAACTAAACTTTATTATATATCTCGCACACGATTAGAAAGATAGATCATTAAGCAAACTCTCGACAAGAAAGGATCGAACTAAACTTTTATTCATCTAAAGCAAAAGATAACTATGGATCGAACTAAGATAAGTAAAGGGAAAAGATAGTGGAGGTGATACGATACTGGGGCACCTCCCCCAAACTTGGCGCAAGCCAAGGGGGTGCCCATACCCGATACTCAATTTTCTTTTGGTAATGAAGAAGGAGGTGGTGGTGATGAAGTGGTAGAGATCTTGTCCTTATTTTCCTCCAACTTACGCCGGAGGATAGAGTTATCTATCCTCAACTCATCATTCTCCATCTCGAGCTTTATTATCCTCCTGCTTAACGCCTCCATGCTTTCGTTCTTGAAACAAGGAGGGACTGGTTCATCTTCATCTTCCTCATCGGTGTACCACATATAGGGATAGGTATCCTTGAAGATATTCTTGTCCAGAGGCCAATAGGAAAGTGGACAATCCTACTCCGAACCTTGAGACAGCATATTTTTAGATCCGGCAGAAACAACAAGAAAGAAGAACAGAAGATTTCTTCGCGATACGCTGGTCAATAGGTTTGGGGGGTATATAAAGATTTTTTATCTTGTGAAACAAGCAAACTGAAGAAAAACGGAGTCCGGAAGGTACCCGAGGTGGGCACAGCCCACCTGGGCGCGCATGGCTGGGCGCGCATGGGTGTCTTATACCCACCAGGGTCACCTTACTGGTAGTTTCTTATTTTCCTAATTTTTTAAATATTCCAAAACCGACAAAAAATATTTTTGCGGATTTTTTGGAGTCTGTTTACTTACTGTATCATGTACCTCCTCTTTTTCATGATTCTGGAGTGTTCCGGAAGGTTCCTTTTATGTGTTCTTCCGGTGTCATAGTTTGGATAATATTGCTTTCAACATTAATGGGTGTACCTGACATATAATGTTTTATTCGTTGCCCATTGACAACCTTCGGGTTAGTACCTTTGGCATTATTTATTTTGATAGCTCCAAATCAGTAAACCTCCTCGATAACATAGGGTCCTTCCCATTTGGAGAGGAGTTTTCCTGCAAAAAATCCGAAACGAGAGTTGTACAAAAGAACATATTCCCCGACCTTAAACTCACGCTTTTGGATTCTTTTATCATGTCATCTTTTAACGTTTTCTTTAAATAACTTGGCATTTTCATATGTTTCGGTTCACCATTCATCTAATGAGCTAATATCAAATAACCTCTTTTCAACGGCAAGTTTGAACTCATAGTTGAGTTCTTTAATTGCGCAATAAGCTTTATGTTCTAACTCAAGAGGTAAATGACAAGCTTTTCCATAAACCATTGTATAAGGAGACATACCCATAGGATTTTATATGATGTTGTATAAGCCCAAAGTGCATCATACAATTTCTTAGACCAATTCTTCTGGGACCTATTGAGAGTCTTTTGTAAAATTAATTTTATTTCTCTATTGCTAAGTTCAACTTGACCACTAGACTGAGGATGATAGGGTAACGCAATTCTATGGTTAACATCATACTTGGCAAGCATTTTACGGAAAGAACCATGAATAAATTGTGAACCATCATTGGTCATTAAATATCTAGGGACTCTAAACCTTGGGAAAATAACTTCCTTAAGCATTTTAATATAGGTGTTGTGATCAGCACTACTAGTTGGAATAGCTTCTACCCACTTAGTAACATAATCAACATCAACCAAAATATGAGTATACCCATTAGAGGAAGGAAAAGGTCCCATGTAATCAAATCCCCAAACATCAAATGGTTCAACAGCAAGTGAATAATTCATACACATTTCTTGACGCTTACCGATATTACCTATTCTTTGACATTCATCACAAGATAAGATGAACATACAAGCATCCTTGAAGAGAGTAGGCCAATAAAACCCAGATTGCAATACCTTGTGAGCAGTTCTGTCTCTCGCGTGATGTCCTCCATAAGCTTTGGAGTGAAATTTCCGTAGGATTTGTTCCTATTCATGCTCACGTACACAACGTCTAATAATACCATCTACTCCTTCTTTATAAAGACGTGGCTCATCCCAAAAGTAATGTCATAAATCATAGAAGAATTTTTTTTCTTTTGTTGGTATGTAAAACTAGGTGGTATGTATTTAGCAACAATATAATTAGCATAGTCAGCATACCAAGGAGTGTTATGAGAGAAATTTATTGCAGCTAATTGCTCATCGGGAAAACTATCATTAATAGGTTGTGGGTCATCAAGAATATTCTCTAACCTAGACAGGTTATCAGCTACAGGGTTCTCCGATCCTTTTCTGTCAGAGATATGCAAATCAAATTCTTGTAGCAAGAGAACATATTGAATAAGCTTAGATTTGGCATCTTTCTTTTCCATAAGATACTTTATTGCAACATGATCAGTGTGAACAATTACTTTAGAATCAACAATGTAAGATCTAAATTGATCATAAGCAAACACCACTGCTAAGAATTCTTTTTTCAGTTGTAGCATAATTTCTTTGTGCATTGTCTAGAGTTTTACTTGCATAATGAATAATATTCAGTTTCTTATCAACTCTTTGTCCTAGAATAGCACCAACAGCATAATCACTAGCATCACACATAATTTCAAAAGGCAAGTTCCAATCAGGTGGTTGAACAATAGGTGTAGAAACTAAGGCTTTCTTGAGTGTTTCAAAGGCTTCTAAACAATCATCATCAATAACAAATGGAATATCCTTTTGCAAAAGATTTGTAAGGGGCCAAGAAATTTTAGAAAAGTCTTTGATAAATCTCCTATAGAAACCAACATCACCGAGGAAACTACGAATACCTTTGATATCTTTAGGACATGGCATTTTCTCAATTGCATCAACTTTAGTTTGTCCACCTCAATACCTCTTTCAGAAATTTTGTGGCCCAAAACAATACATTCGTTAACCATAAAGTGGCACTTCTCCCAATTCAAGACAAGATTTGTTTGCTCGCATCTCTGCAAAACTCGATCAAGATTGCTTAAACAATCATCAAAAGACTTCGCATAAACAGAAAAGTCATCCATGAAAACCTCAACAATATTTTCACAAAAGTCAGAAAAAATAGCAGTCATACATCTTTGAAAGGTAGCAGGTGCATTGCATAAACCAAAAGGCATACGTCTATAAGCATAAGTTCCAAAAGGACAAGTAAAAGTGGTCTTTTCTTGATCAGGTTGAGAAGCAGGTATTTGTGAAAAATCATAATATCCATCAAGGAAGCAAAAATGTGTGTGCTTAGATAATCTTTCTAGCATTTGATCAATAAAAGGCAGAGGGTAATGATCTTTTCTAGTTGCTTTGTTTAATTTTCTAAAATCAATTACCATTCTATAGCCTGTAACAATTCTTTGTGGAATAAGTTCATTCTTATCATTAGGAACAACAGTAATACCTCCTTTCTTAGGGACACAATGAACAAGACTTACCCATCTACTATCAATTATCGGATAGATTATTCCTACTTACAGAAGTTTTAATATTTCTATTCTTACCACTTCTATCATCTTCGGATTTAACCTATGTTGGTGATCAACAACGGGTATAGCATCAGGTTCCATATTAATCTTGTGCTGACATAGAGTGGGACTGATGCCCTTAAGATCATCGGGAGTATATCCAATAGCAGCTCGATGCTTCCTTAGAACTCTCAATAATCTTTCTTCTTCATGTTCTGAAAGGTTAGCACTAATAATAATAGGATAAATCTTTTTCTCGCCGAGATAAGCATATTTCAAAGTGTCTGGCAATTGTTTTAATTCAAACACAGGATCACCCTTAGGTGGAGGAGGACCCCCTAGAGTTTCAATAGGCAAATTGTGATTAAGAAGAGTTTGTTGTTCGAACAAGATTCTATCTATTTCATTTCTTTCGTGCATATGCAAATCATTCTCATGGTCTAACAAATATTATTCTAAAGCATCAATAGGAGGTACAACAATAGAAGCAAGGCCAATAATTTCATCCTTACTAGGCAATTCTTTTTTATGAGTTTTTCTACTAAACTTGAAAAAATTGAACTCATGAGACTCGTCACCAAAGCTAACACCGTCAGTTTGTTTCTCACAATCTATTTTAGCATTGACTGTGTTCAAGAAAGGTCTACCAAAGATAATGGGACAAAAGTCATCCTGTCGGGAACCAAGAACAAGAAAATCAGTAGGGTATTTTATTTTCTCACACAAGACTTCAACATCTCTAACAATCCCAAGTGGTGTGATGGTGTCTCTATTAGAAAGTTTAATAGTAACATCTATGTCTTCTATTTCAGCGAGTGTTATGTCATTCATAATTTCTTGATATAAGGTAAAAGGAATAGCAGTCATGCTAGCACCTATGTCACATAAACCATGATAACAGTGATCTCCTATCTTAACTGAGACAACAGGCATGCCAACAACAGGTCTATGTTTATCTTTCCCATCGGGTTTGGCAATTCTGGCAGCTTCATCACAGAAGTAAATAACATGCCCATCAATATTATTGACCTAGAGATCCTTAACCATAGCAACACTAGGTTCTACCTTGATTTGTGCAGCTAGTTTAGGTGCCCTAATATTACTTTTATTTATCACAGTTGAAACTTTAGCATGTTCCTTCATCCTAACAGGGAAAGGTGGTTTTCAATATAAGCAGTAGGAACAACTGGATCAACATTATAGATAATAGTCATCTTTAGCTACTACCGGTTCTTTAATTTCTTCTTTAATAGGTGGGTGATATTTGAACCAATTCTCCTTAGGGAGATCAACATGAATAGCAAAAGATTCACAAAAGGAGGCTACTTTCTCAGAGTCAAGTCCATATTTAGTACTAAACTTTTGAAAAGCATTGGTATTCATAGAAGATTTAACACAATCAAACTTAAGCTTAATACCTGACTCTTTACCTTCGTCGAGTTCCCAATCTTCAGAGTTGTGTTTAATTCTTTCTAAAATATCCCACCGGAAATCAATAGTCTTCTTCATAAAGGAACCAGTACAAGAAGTATCAAGCATGGATCGATCATCATGAGAAAGCCGAGCATAAAAATTTTGAATGATAATTTCTTTCGAGAGCTCATGATTGGGGAATGAATATAACATTGACTTAAGCCTCCCCCAAGCTGTAGCGATACTTTCTCCTTCACGAGGCCAAAAATTAATATATAATTTCAATCTCGATGAACTAGATGCATAGGATATTTTTTTTGTGAAACTCCAATTTCAATCGATCCAATTCCAAGATCCAATATCATCGCATAGCCTATACCATGTCAATGATTTTCCCTTCAAAGATAAAGGGAAAACCTTCTTCTTAGCTTCATCTCCGGGTAAACCTGCAAGCTTAAACAATCCACAAATTTCTTCCACATATATCAAGTGCATATTAGGATGCTCGGTTCCATCTCCTGCATAAGGATTAGCTAGCAGTTGTTCTATCATACCCGAAGGAATTTAATATTCAATATTTTCAGTAGGTGCAGCAGGTTGAGGGGTGACTAATTGTTGTTTTGGTCGAGGTGAAGATACGTCGAACAAACCCCTCAAAGGATTATTTTCCATAGTAACTAGTGACAGTAAATTTCAGCACGTAGTAATAATTTTCCCTTACCAATTTCCACTTACCAAGAGCGCTTCACTCCCCGGCAATGGTGCTAGAAAAGAGCCTTGATGACCCACAAGTATAGGGGATCAATTGTAGTCCTTTCGATAAGTAAAAGTGTCGAACCCAACGAGGAGCAGAAGGAAATGACAAGTGTTTTTTAGCAAGGTATTCTCTGCAAGCACTGAAATTATAAGTAATGAGTAGTTTGATAGCAAGATAAATTGTAACAAGCAAGTAACAATAGTAGTAACTAAAGTGCAGCAAGTTAGCCCAATCCTTTCGAGGCAAGGACATGCAAAAATGGTCTCTCATGATAAGCAAAGTGTTCTTGAGGGTACACGGGATTTTCATCTAGTCACTTTCATCATGTTGGTTTGATTTGTGTTCGCTACTTTGATAATTTGATATGTGGGTGCATCGGTGCTTAGGTGATGTTCTTACTTGAACAAACCACCTGCTTATGATTAACCCCCTTGCAAGCATCTGCAACTACGAGAAAAGTATTAAGAATAAATTCTAACCATAGCATTAATCTTTTGGTTCCAGATCAGTCCCTTACAGAATAGCGCATAAACTAGGGTTTAAGCTTCTGTCACTCTCGCAACCCATCATCTAATAACCACTCCACAATGCATTCCCTTAGGCCCAAATATGGTGAAGTGTCATGTAGTCGACGTTCACATGACACCACTAAGGGAATAACAACATACATACCATCAAAGTATCGAACACATATAAAATTCACATGATTACTTGCAACAAGATTTCTCCCGTGACCTCAAGAACAAAAGTAACTACTCACAAATGATAATCATGCTCAAGATCAGAGGGGTATTAAATATCATAATGGATCTGAACATATAATATTCCACCAAATAAACCATATAGTAATCAACTACAAGATGTAATCAACACTACTAGTCACCCACAAGTACCAATCTATAGTCCTGATACAGAGATTGAACACAAGAGATGAACTAGGGTTTGAGAGGAATGGCACCCGCATGGTTTGGGCACGGGTGGAGCCACCCCATACCCTTACCCGTCATCCCAAACCTTATCCATCACCCGTACCCATACCCGTTGACGGGTACAATTTTTTCCCATACCCATCACCAATCAGGGTAAATGGGTTCCCATGGGTAAAATTACCCAGATTTGCAACACATCAATTTGAGCATTACATAGTCATAAACAACAACTTATAACAATAATTTATAAACAACAACATGTCATGACAACAACACATACTCGTTCGTTGTCTAGCTACTGTGGTGCGGCGGCCTAACATGAATGCAAGATGAGGTCTTTTTAGGGTTGTGGGATTTACATACATATAATATATTTAATATGTGAATAGATAATATATAAGGCCTATTTGTCAGAATATATGCGGGTACATGGGTATGGGTTATACAAAACCATACCCGTACCCATTATATTCGATGGGTATGAAATTTTCCTATCTATGTACCCATGGGTATTTTTTGACCCATACCCTTGACCTAATAGGGGTTTTACCCACATGGTATGCGGGTAATGGGTACCCATTGCCATCCCTAAGAGGAGATGGTGTTGTTGAAGATGTTGATGGAGATTGCCCTCCCCAAGATGGGAGAGTTGTTGGTGATGATCATGACAATGATTTCCCCCTCCGGGAGGGAAGTTCCCCCAGCGGAATCGCTCCGCCAGAGGGCAAAAGTGCTCCAGCCCAAGTTTCGCCTCGAGACGGCGGTGCTTCGTCCCGAAAGTTCTCTCCTCATTTTTTTCTATCTCAAAATGACTTATATACCAGAAGATGGGCACCGGAGGTGGGCTGGGCTGAGCACACCCCACCAGGGAGCACCTAGGGGGCCTGGAGCGCCCTGGTGTCTTGTGCTCACCAAGTGGCCCCCTCCGGTAGTTATTTGCTCCAGTATTTTTCATATATTCCATAAAAATTCCATGTAAAGTTTTAGCTCATTTGGAGTTGTGCAGAATAGGTAGCCCGACGTAGCTTTTTTAGGTCCAGATTTCTAGCTGCCGGAATTCTCCCTATTTGTGTGAACCTTGCATATTATGAGAGAAAAGGCATTAGAATTACTCCAAAAAGCCTTATTATGCATAAAAACATTATAAATAACAGTAGGTAAACATGATGCAAAATGGACATATCACTCGCCGATCTTGCCAATGAAGACATGAATTCCGCCAAAGGGGACCCGGTACCTGTACTCGATTGAGTCGGACTCGGGGCCCCAACCGGCATCGTCGATGTAGATATTACCGTGGCGACTCTTATTCACCTAGCCCATGGCGTATCCTTCGATCCCTGAGAAGTTGCCTTCAAGAACTTGAAACCTCCGTGCTCTGGCCCAAAGTGGGCGCCACCTGTCATGGTTTTGTCACGGTAGATGCCCTTGCGAAAGGACTTAGGTGTGGAGCCATCGCAACGTAGGTTAGCTTGAAGGGGTTAAGCGGGACAAAGGACACAAGGTTTACCCAGGTTCGGCCCCTCACAACTATGTAAAAGCCTACGTCCTGCTTTCGGTTGTATTGCTTGGATATCGATTACAACGAAGCGGAATCGCTTAACCTAGCTATCGATCAGTTGTTTCTTGAGTTAACACGCCGCCGGGTCTCGCCTTTATATACACAAGTCGAGGCTCCGAGGCTTACAAGAGTCCGAGTTGGGTCACACAACGTGACCAGCTGGGTTTCTAAGTCACCTTGCCTTACCAAGCAAGTTGCCATCGGGCGGCTCACACCTCTGGGTCTTGGACCACCGTCAGGCCCGCCTCTTATGAGTCGTCGTCTTCATGTTTTGTCTTCTTGGACCTATTTGGGCCTTCTTCACATTGAGTCGCAAATGGTTTAATCCGGCCCCTCCTGGGCGGGTCACACCTCGGTGTTATATCCCCAACACAACCTAATGTATTTGTTTAAGTACTTTGAATTAACATCTCGTACATGTAACATAAAGTTAGTCCATAGTTGTCTCTTCTCTCGTTCGCGTTTTTCATCCCTGCAGGTACCTGATAGCCTGCAAGTACACAGGCTTTAGTTGTCGCTTTTCAAGTAAGAGTATCGATCCCATAGGGAGCATAGGAATCAAACTTTTGTCTCTTGGATGGTTTAAATATTATGCATGTAGGTTGTGAGTAACCCAAAGCAGTAGTGTTGTAATTGAAACGATGTAGCAAGCATAAAAGTAAATATTACAATGAAAGTAAATAGGGAGGATTGCAAACGAGAGCCTTGAAACCAATAGGACTAAAGCGTCCCCAGGGTGTCCGGAATCCCCTCTAGTGTGCATCTATAGCGGTGCTAAACCATTGTTGGGGATATCGCTTATCGGGAACTTATCGGTCGTCCTACGATAAGGGGTAAATCGGCCAGTTTATCGGCATATCGATCGATTTATCGCCATATCGGTTGATTTATCGGCCATTTTATCTTATCAGTTAAACCACGATAAGCGATAAATCGGTGGATTTATCGGAATATCGGAAGATATCTTGAACAGTGCCCTAAACACAATGCTACGTAGGATTCGTAAGCCACTTTGCATGTTTTTATTTGCGGACAAAGCCGATACAGATACGTCCAAACAAAGTGCAGTTGCATTGAAAGACCTGCTATTAGATATTTCTATTACATTATCACTAACTTGTTGCACGCACGAGGAGAAGTTTCTAATGTGAATGATGAGAATATGCTAATTCTTGGGAAAGCAGTCAACCTAAACGTTGGTTATTCGCCCAAACTAGGGGTTATACTTTTTGCTACACCTCGCGCACCAAGCAAATCATGCACAAGGGGAAATCACATGTGGAGGAGCTATCACCATGTTGGCTAACTTACTTGGCCTCAAGTACAACCATCTCCAGCCCATTATCGGTAACAACCTTGTTAACATCCGAGTTCTTTCTAGCACTGGAATGGTAGTAGTTCGTCGTGGTCATCATTGTATTCAAATTCCTGGAGTTAGGTACTTCTTGCCAACTCCTATGACTAAATGTTTGTCCATAGATGATGGCCAATTGTATTATGTGCCATAGGAAGGAGATGCAACTTTTGACCGAGAGGCCTCTGAACCCGAACAAGTTAATGAAGAAGATCCAGACATCGACAAAGAAGAGTAGCATCCTGTGATGGCCTGGCTTATTAGGAATGATAGACTACTCATATCAATAAGGAATTCCTTCTTTTCCGGGAGCCCATTCGGACAGAACTCCAAAGTTAAGCGTGCTCAGCTTGGAGTAGTGTCAGGATGGGTGACCGACCGGGAAGTTGCTCCCGGGTGCGCACGAGTGAGGACAAAGTGCGCAGAAAAGACTAGTATTGATCAGTGGGGCCAGTCTAGATCCCGCCAGGAGTGACGACCACCGGCGGGTATGTCCGGGGCGTTACACATCCCCAAGAAGAGTATCCACAACAAGAAGCCTACACTATTGATACATCTCCAATGTATATACTTTTCCAAACACTTTTGCTCTTGTTTTGCAATCTAATTTGCACGATTTGAATGAAACTAACCCGGACTGATGTTGTTTTCAGCAGAATTACTTTGGTTCTATTTTGTGAAGAAAAAAGGATTTCTGAAATGGATGAAACTTTACAGAGAATTTTTCTGGAATAGATAAAAAATACTGGCACAAAGAACTATCGGAGGGGGACCATCAGGGAGCCACAAGCTCAGGTGGTGCGCCCTTCCCCCTGGGGGCGCCATGCGAGCTTGTGCGCCCCACAAGCCTCCGTTTTACGTAAACCCAATTCCATAAGTATCTTCGTCCCAAGAAAAAAATCAAAGATAAAGTTTCATCGTGTTCTATGATATGGTGTCGCTGCCACCTCCTGTTCTTCACCCGGAGGCCTGATTTGCAGTCTGGTCGGGACTCCAGAGAGGGGAATTCGTCGTTGTCATCATCAACAACCCTTGTTCAAGAACAACCTCATGATGCTCACTGAAGGAAATATCCCCTAGAGACAATAATAAAGTTGTTATTTCATATTTCCTTATACCATGATAAATGTTTATTATTCATGCTAGAATTGTATTAACCGAAAACTTGATACATGTGTGCATACATAGACAAAACACTGTGTCCCTAGTAAGCCTCTACTAGACAAGCTCGTTTATCAAAGATGGTTAAGTTTCCTAACCATAGACATGTGTTGTCATTTGATGAACGGGATCACATCATTAGGAGAATGATGTGATGGACAAGACCCATCCGTTAGCTTAGCATATTGATCATTCAGTTTTATTGCTATTGCTTTCTTCATGTCATATACATATTCCTTTGACTATGAGATTATGCAACTCCCTGATACCGGAGGAATAGCTTGTGTGCTATCAAACATCACAACATAACTGGGTGATTATAAAGATGCTCTACAGGTATCTCCGAAGGTGTTTTTTGGGTTGGCATGGATCGAGATTAGGATTTGTCACTCCGAGTATCGGAGAGGTATCTTTGGACCCTCTCGGTAATGCACATTATAATAAGCCTTTTAAGCAATGTGGCTAATGAGTTAGTTGCGAGATGGTGCATAATGGAACGAGTAAAGAGACTTGCCAGTAACGAGATTGAACTGGGTATGAAGATACCGACGATCGAATCTCGGGCAAGTAACATACCGATGACAAAGGGAATAACGTATGTTGTCATTACGGTACGACCTATAAAGATCTTCGTAGAATATGTAGGAACCAATATGAGCATCCAGGTTCCATTGTTGGTTATTGACCGGAGAGGTGTCTCGGTCATGTTTGCATAGTTCTCGAACCCGTAGGGTCTGGACGCTTAACGTTCGATGATGATTTTGTATTATATGAGTTATGTGATTTGGTGACCGAATGTTGTTTGGAGTCCCGGATGAGATCACGGACATGACGAGGAGTTTCAAAATGGTCGAGAGGTAAAGATTCATATATAGGACGATGATATTCGGACACTGGAATTGTTCTTGTTGGGGAACGCAGTAATTATAAAAAAATTCCTACGAACACGCAAGATCTATCTAGGTGATGCATAGCACCGAGAGGGGAGAGGGTTGTCCACGTACCCTCGTAGACCGAAAGCGGAAGCATTATGACAACGTGGTTGATGTAGTCATACGTCTTCACGATCTGACCGATCCTGGCACCGAAGGTACGGCACCTTCGCGATCTGCACACGTTCTGCTCGGTTACATCCCATGAACTCTAGATCCAGCTGAGGTTGAGGGAGAGTTTCATCGCACGATGGCGTGATGACGGTGATGATGAAGTTACCATCGCAGGGCTTCACCTAAGCACTACTACGATATGACCGAGGTGGAATGTGGAGGGGGGCACCGCACATGGCTAAACAATCAACTTGTGTGTCCTAGGGTGCCCCCTGCCCTGGTATATAAAGGAGCAAGGGGGAGGCCGGCTGGCCCTCCTAGGGCGTGCCCCTAAGTAGGATTCCTACTAGGTATAGGAATCCTATTCCTAGTAGGTTTCCAACAAGGGAAGAGAGGGGGGAAGAAGGAGAGGGAGAGAGGGAGAAGGTAAGGGAGGGGGCGCTGCCCCCTCCTAGTCCAATTTGGACTCCTCAAGGGGGGAGCGGCCAGCCCTAGGGCCCTCTCCTCTCTCTCACACAAGGCCCATGATTGCCCACTACTTCCCCCGGCGAATTCCCGTAACTCTCCGGTACTTCGAAAAATACCCGAATCACTCGGAACCTTTCCGATGTCCGAATATAGCCTTCTAATATATCGATCTTTACGTCTCGACCATTTCTAGACTCCTTGTCATGTCTGTGATCTCATCCGGGACTCCAAACTACCTTCGGTACATCAAAACACATAAACTCATAATATCGATCATCATCGAACGTTAAGCGTGCGGACCCTACAGGTTTGATAACTATGTAGACATTGCCGAGACTCACTTCTGGTCAGTAACCAATAGCGGAACCTGGATGCTCATATTGGTTCCTACATATTCTACGAAGATCTTTATCGGTCGTACCGTAATGACAACATACGTTATTCCCTTTGTCATCGGTATGTTACTTGCCCGAGATTCGATCGTCGGTATCTTCATACCCAGTTCAATCTCGTTACTGGCAAGTCTCTTTACTCGTTCCGTAATGCACCATCTCGCAACTAACTCATTAGTCACATTGCTTAAAAGGCTTATTATAATGTGCATTACCGAGAGGGTCCAAAGATACCTCTCCGATACTCGGAGTGACAAATCCTAATCTCGATCCATGCCAACCCAAAAAACACCTTCGGAGATACCTGTAGAGCATCTTTATAATCACCCAGTTATGTTGTGATGTTTGATAGCACACTAAGTGTTCCTCCGGTATCAGGGAGTTGCATAATCTCATAGTTGTAGTGTCGTGGAATTGTTACGGCAGATGTCCTAGTGTGAGGACTTAGTCGTGAGGCCAACGCATCTATGTGATAGCTTGAGAGGGGTTGATCAGGACGAGAGATGCAACACACAAGATAAAGAGTTAGACAGCTTCGGTCCCCGGGAAACATCATCTGGTAATAGCCCTACATGTTGTTTGTGGCTAGGTCTCATTATGCTCATGAGGGAGACGCCGTAAATACGGCTCTCCTCTCTTTGTGTCTAGCCTTAATGATTCTTTTTTCTGTCCCTCTTGGGGTGCCCTGCCCCTCCTTATATATGTTGAAGGGGCGGGTTACATGACTGGTCCTATTAGGATAAGGATTACTCTATTACAAGTGGAGTCCTAGTCTTGCTTCCTTTGTAGGATAATATTCCTTATGCCTTTCTTCTTAAGCCGGCCCATCATAACGTGAGCCGGCCTTCTGGGCCTCAGGCTTTGTCATCCATCTGAAACACTCGCCGGGTCACCAAAGAGTCTTCAGGCTCGTGAGTCGTCACACCAGTGAACCGCCAGACATGTGAGTCGCCGATCCTCTGGCGGGTTACCAATGAAACGCCAAGTCCGGTCGGGTCATATATCCGGCTGGGTCATACCACGGGGTATATCCCCGACATTAGCCCCCAGTTTAATTTGGAATTATCCATGTTAAACTGGTCTGCAATATAAACACAAGATCAAATTTGACAGGTTGTGATCCGGGTTAAATATTCTTGTAAACCGGCACCTGATCATCCTTAAGTCCTTGTCATTTCCTCCTTCTAGAAAATCCGGGTCAATAGGCTGGGTTCATAATCAACTTTCTTGTTAAAGAAATATTGTAAATAAAGAATCCATTTGAGTCGGTCTTCAATGCTCTGACTTGACAAAAATATTGGTCTTCAAATATTCAACTGATATTCAGCTAGCTTGAAGATGTAGAACTTGTCGATTTATGATTGCCAAAATTGTCGGGTTATAAACAAATGATGTCGGGTCATGTAATTGTTGCTGATGTCGGGTTAATCTTATGATGACGTCGGGTCATAAACTTTGCAGATTTCTCCGATAATAATATAATACATGATTTGCTCAAAACTGAGAATTTGAAGTTATTCCTCCTTTATATGCATATCACCTCTAGCACCCAAGTGTCGGGTTGTCATGCTTGCAGTAACATGGGACTTGTAATTGCCTTATGCTCATAAAAATTTCAACCAGTGTAGCCCCCAAGGGCCAGGTCATTATGCAATAATAAGCAGGGACTTTGTAAATATGATCATGTAAAGTTGAGTAGCAACGTGTAGCCCCCAAGGGCCGGCTCGGTAAGATATTACTGAGCTGGGACTTTGTATATTCTTCATTGATAATAACATCATATGATGTAATCTCCACCATGGGGCTTGAACCCACGTCCACATGTTTAAGAGCTTTATACTCTAACAACTGAGTAGTGGATCTTTCAATATAATGGACTAAGGCTTGTGTACCTTGAATTTTTTGACAGGAGCAATTGGTAGCCCCCAAGGGCCGGCTCATTACAATGGGATGAGTCGGGTCTTCAATAAGTTGATCAAAAAATGACTTTACATTAGCCCCCAAGTGCCATGGTGCATGCTGGCAGTGACATGGGACTTGCATATTTGATGTAATTTCAATTTGAATAATGTAGCCCCCATGTAGCGACCAGACCTCAGACGGTCCAATCACTGTGCTCCGGTGTCATCCCTGGATCAGTAATGCTGACACCACACAGTACTTGAAGGATTTATAACAGAGTAGCAATCACACACTTATTACATCGAGTGTCTCAATAGAGAACTTATTACAATAAATATGGCTTAAGGCCATCTAATAACGATAACAACAGAAGGCTTAGAAGATAAGTGAGTCCATCAACTCCAACGGCATCACTGAGTATAGAACCACAACCTAAAACTCCTTAATCGCCGTCTGAAAAGTCTGCAACATTAACGTTGCAGCCCGAAAACGGGTCAGCACATGGAATATGCTGGCAAGGTAACACATAGAGAGTACTAGAATGAAACAGCTATACTATATTCATATTTGGCTGGTGGAAAGCTCTATGGTTACAGTTTTGCGAAAAGCCAATTTTTCCCTACTGCAAAGGAATAAATTTATTTAACTACCATGGTGGTTGTTAAACATTGAGAATGGTTGACAGCATTCTCAATCCCAATTAAACATCATTAAACAAACCCATCAAACTTAATTTTATAGTAACATGTTGAGATTCACATGATAATCCAAGTACTAGATACTCAAGATGTCCATAACCGGGGACACGACTAACCATGATTAGTTTATACACTCTGCAGAGGTTTGCGCACTTTTCCCCACAAGACTCGATCTCCTCCATTGGATTTCTCGCACTACATGGTGTTTGAGAAACGGATGACCGACACATAGTCTTTCAGAAGCTCTAGCACCTTACGATCGGGTAGACCGTACCACCTACATCCCCTACATCTGCTAGTCTACCACTGTAAGAGTTTGCATGACTTAGTCAACTATGCTAGAGCCCATAATAGCTTGTGGCTGCACGAAGTTTCTAGCATGAATAATCTCATGATCCCTTTGAGCCTGGGTGGCGGTCCAAAAGAAAACAGGCAATCCTGGAATACCCAGGTACCTCAATCCACCTAGATGTGTGTTTAAGTTGCCACCTTAAATAAACTATTAATTAACAATCTCACATCTGTCATGGATACACTCACCCAATCCACGTCTACTAGCATAGCATATCAATAGTAAGCAAACGTAGAAGTAACTCCCAAGGTTTGATAACAAACAGGTAATAGGTACTACCTCAACTACTTCCCAAACCCACAATTTAATTAGATCCTAATCATTCAATGTGTAGAGATTGATCTAATACAATAAAACTGGGTAGTAGAAGGTATGATCAAAGTGTTACTTGCCTTGCTGATGATCTGGGAAACCTAGTGATTCGAAGTAACAAGCGGCGCACTCCGGGTACTCTATCGCAAACAAACAAGTATACAATAAGTACTCAACTAATGCACAGGTAAAACTCAAATAAGAGAACTAACCAGAAAGTTCAACTTAAGAACTCCGGTTGGCAAAAAGAATCAAATCGAACGAAGCAACGAAAGACAAATGACAAAAGAAATAGGCTTCGATTACTATTCTGGATCTAGGGCAATTTTTACAGAAACAAAAACTTGTTGAAGTTGGTTAAACAGAAAGAGGGTTTCGAGACGAGACTTCACGCGCTTGAATCGCCTGATTCCGATAAACGAGCGAAAAGTTATACTAAAACAAAAATCGGATCACAAATCGCGATCAGAAATAATCGCGGAAAATCCGAGAAAAAGAAAAACAACGAACAAATGTTCGTTAACTGGATCTAAATGATGAACACGTTCACTAAAACGAACGAACGGGCGAACGCTCACTAAATAGACTAAACCAAAAATAAAATCGATCTAATAAAAAACGAAATCAAACAAAATAATAAACCGCGGTTTTTTAAAAAAACCGGGCGGTTTTTTCTAAAGAAAACCGCCGGCGACGGCGGCTACCTTGGGCGGCGGGGCGGCTCCAGCGAGCGGGCGAGGCGGCGGCGGGGCAGCTCCAGCGAGCGACGCGGGCGACGGGGCAGCGGCGAGGCGGCGTGGGGCGGCGCGGCAGCGGCGGCGGCGGCGGCGGGGCGGCGGCTAGGGTTAGGGTTAGGGTGCGGGTGGGATGGTGGGCTGCGACGGGGCTCGGGCGGCGCTATTTAAAGGCTGCCCCGGGCGGAGTCCCACTCGGGTACGGCCCAGAGTCGGTTCGGATTTTTTTAAAATTAATTCCGCGTAGAAAAACAAATAAAAGAAATACTAAACGGACCCCAAAAATCCCGAAATAAATTTTCCCCGGCTTATAAAATCAAGCCGCATAGGATGAACATTTATTTGGGGCCTAAATGCAATTTTGAAAAACGCGCATTTTTCCTAAATTCAAATAAAATAGCAAATAAAACCAAATAAAATCTTATTTGATTTTTTTTATCAAATCCTCAATATTTCTTTATTTTGGGAAAGTCATTTTATTCCCTCTCTCATATTTTTGTAATAGAAATTATTGAAGATAAAATAAAATAAATCAAATGATCCTATTTTCAAAATTTGAGACAACTCAAATATGAAAATAATGAAATCCCCAACTCTCTCCGAGGGTCCTTGAGTTGCGAAAAATTTCTAGGATCAACCAAAATGCAATAAATATGATATGCAATGATGATCTAGTGTATAACATTCCAAATGGAAAATTTGGGATGTTACAAACCTACCCCCCTTAAGATGAATCTCGCCCTCGAGATTCGGGTTGGCTAGAAAATAGGTGAGGGTGGTCCTTCAGCAAATCTTCCTCTCGTTCCCAAGTGGCTTCATCCTCCGTGTGGTGGATCCACTGAACTTTGCAAAACTTGATAACCTTGTTGCGGGTGACTCGACTGGCATACTCTAGAATCTTAACTGGTTTCTCCTCATAGATCAAATCACTGTCCAACTGAATTGCTTCCAGTGGTACCGTATCCCTCAGCGGTATGCCAGCCATCTCTGCGTGGCACTTCTTCAACTGGGATACATGAAACACGTCGTGAACTCCTGACAGTCCTTCGGGTAATTCCAACTTGTAGGCTACTTCTCCCATACGTTCCAACACCTTGTATGGGCCTACAAAACGTGGCGCTAGTTTTCCCTTAACTCCAAAGCGCTTAACTCCTCGAAGTGGTGATACTCGAAGATAAACTCGGTCTCCGACTTCGTAACCTGTCTCCTTGCGTTTAGAGTCTGCATAACTCTTCTGCCTGGATTGAGCTACCTTTAGTCTGTCGCGAATTAATTTCACTTTCTGTTTAGATTCCTTTATCAGATCCGGTCCAAACAACTGGCGATCTCCAACTTCATCCCAGAACAATGGGGTCCTGCACCTCCTTCCGTACAAGGCTTCGAAAGGGGCCATCTTCAAACTGGATTGGTAGCTATTGTTGTAAGAGAACTCTGCATATGGCAAATTCTCATCCCAACTAGATCCGTAATCTAGCGCACAAGCTCTTAGCATATCCTCCAAGATCTGGTTGACTCTCTCAGTCTGTCCATCTATCTACGGGTGGAAAGCTGTGCTAAACTCTAGTCTGGTTCCCAAAGTCTCATGCAACTGATTCCAGAACTTTGAAGTAAACTGGGTTCCTCTATCTGATACAATGCTCCTCGGAACTCCATGCAGACATACGATTCTGGTCATGTATATCTTTGCCAACTTTGCACTGGTATAGGTAGTCTTCACTGGAATGAAATGAGCTACCTTTGTCAAACGATCGACTACAACCCATATCAAGTCGTAGCCTGAACGTGTTCTAGGCAATCCTGTAATAAAATCCATGCCTAGCTTATCCCACTTCCATTCGGGTATCGGCAATGGTTGTAGCAATCCTGCTGGCTTCTGATGCTCTACCTTCACTCTCTGACATACATCACAAACTACTACTTACTCCGCAATATCCTTCTTCATTCCGGTCCACCAGAAAATATCCTTCAAATCCAAATACATCTTGGTATTTCCTGGGTGAATCGAATGTGGTGAATCATGGGCCTCTTGCAGAATTAGCTTTCTAATCTCCGGATCATTTGGTACATAGACGCGGTCTTCAAACCATAGGGTATCGTGCTCATCCTCACGAAATCCCTTAGCTTTTCCTTTGCTAATTTTCTCCTTAATAGAAGCAATCTCCTTGTCAGTCCTTTGGGCTTCTCTGATTTTATCCATCAATGTAGACTGAATCTCCAATGCTGCTACATAGCCTCTCGGGACTATTTCTAAACATAACTCTCAAAGATTTCCAACTAACTCCCTTGGTAAATCTCCCGTCATTAGGGTGTTGACATGACTCTTACGGCTTAATGCGTCAGCTACTACATTAGCCTTTCCGGGTGATAATGCAATTTCATATCATAATCCTTGATGAGCTCCAACCATCTCCTTTGTCTGAGTTTCAACTCCTTCTGTGTGAAAATATACTTCAAACTCTTATGATCCATATACACCTCACAATGGTTTCCAATCAGAAAATGTCTTCAAGTCTTCAGTGCATCAACTACGGCTGCTAACTCCAAATCATGCATAGCATAATTCAACTCATGAGGCTTAAGCTGTCGTGAGGCATATGAAACAACTCTCCCTTCCTGCATAAGCATGGCTCCAAGTCCTCGACGTGAAGCGTCGCAATATACCTCATAATCCTTGGTCTGGTCTGGCAAAATCAACACTGGTGAAGTAACCAAGCGTTTCTCCAACTCCTGAAAACTAGCCTCACATTCCTCCGCCCATATGAACTTGGTGTCCTTCCTCAACAACTCCGTCATAGGCTTCGCAATCTTTGAGAAATTCTCAATAAACCTCTGATAGTATCCTGCGAGTCCAAGAAAACTCCGAATCTCTCCCACGGTGGTTGGTGCTTCCCACTTGGTCACGGTATCAACTTTTGTGGGATCTACTGTTATACCTTCTCCGGACATAACGTGTCCGAGAAATCCAACTTCCTTCAACCAAAACTCACATTTGCTAAACTTGGCATATAATTGGTGTTCTCTGAGCTTTCCAAGAACCAAACGCAAATGTTCCTTATGCTCCTCTTCATTCTTCGAGTAAACCAGGATATCATCAATGAACACTACGACGAACTTATCCAAGAACTCCATAAACACCTTGTTCATCATGTTCATAAAATATGCAGGTGCGGTAGTCAGACCAAATGACATAATGGTATACTCATACAGCCCATACCTAGTGGTAAAAGCCGTCTTGGGTATATCCTGTTCCTGAATCTTCAACTGGTGGTATCCTGATCACAGATCGATCTTGGAAAATACCTTAGCTCCTTGCAATCGATCAAACAGATCATTGATCATCGGTAGTGGGTACTTGTTCTTGATGGTTACTTCATTCAATCCTCGATAATCGACGACCATCCTTAACGATCCATCATTCTTCTCCACTAGAAGTACTGGTGATCCCCAAGGTGAAGAACTTGGGCGAATATAACCTTTATTCAGTAACTCCTTAATTTGCTTCTTAATTTCCACCAAATCCTTTGCAGGCATCCTATATGGTCTCTTTGATATTGGCCCTGTGCCTGGCAATAGCTCAATCAAAAACTCAATATCTCTATCCGGTGGCATGCCTGGCAACTATTCTGGAAATACTTCGGCGAAATCCTTTACTACTGGTACTTCCTCCTGCACAACTCCTGTTAAGAAATTTACTTGAGTCCTTTTTGGCACATGTCGGGATACATACTTGATCCTTCTCCCTTCTAGGGTGGTAAGCAAAATTGACTTACTAGAACATTCAATATTCCCTTCATACTTTGATAACCAATCCATGCCTAAAATCACATCCAATCCTTGGGATTACAATACTATTAGGTCTAAGGGAAAACATAGTTACCAATCCTTAATGGTAACCGATCACACCATAGACTAGCCGTATATTCTGCTCCAGGCGAGGTTACTAACATGGGTGACCTAAGGGCTTGGGTTGGCTGTTTATACTTATCCACAAATCCCCTGGATATGTATGAATGCGATGCACCAGTATCGAAAAGAACGAGTGCAGTAAATGACTTAACCAAAAACTTACCGATTACAGCATCCAGCTGTTCTTCAACCTCCTCCACACTAACGTGGTTCACCTGTCCCCTGTTGAAAGGGTTCGGCTTCTCCCCAGAGCTTCCATTGCCATTTCCATTTTGTGATTCCGGACATTCATTGGCATAATGTCCGGTCTTCTGGCACTTAAAGCAAGTGACTTGGCTCAGGTCTTTCTTGGCTGGGGTTGATGGGTTGGTACGGTTCTGGCCGTTGCTTCCTCCATTACCATTACCATTCCTGGGGCCATTGTGATTGTGCGAGCTACCTCCTCCATGTGTATGCTGAAAATGTCCTCCCGGTCTAGGGGTAAATCGTGGCTTCTGCTGAGCTCCTGAATTGTACTTTTCTTGTGCATACTTCCTCTTGCGATTTTCAATTTGCTGCTGCTTCCCTTCAATCATAAGAGCACGATCTACCAACTCCTGGTAGTTGTTGAAGGTTGCTACCATCAACTGCATGCTCAACTCATCATTCAGTCCTTCCAGAAACTTCTCCTGCTTAGCTGCATCCGTAGCAACGTCATCTGGGGTATAACGTGCTAATTTACTAAAGTCCTCCACATACTGGCCAACTGTCCGTCCTCCTTGGCGCAAGTTGCGAAACTCTCGCTTCTTCAAGGCCATAGCTCCTGCTGAAACATGGGCAGTTCGAAAAGCCTACTGAAACTGGTCCCATGTGACAGTGTCGACAGGGAAAGTGGCTGTGAAATTCTCCCACCATGATGCTGCGGGTCCTTCAAGCTGATGTGCGGCAAACTTCACCTTCTCCGCATCTATGCATCCTGCTGTGGTCAACTCTGTAGCTGTCTTGTGGAGCCAATCATCTGCTACTATCGGCTCGGTGCTATTGGAAAACACCTGCGGATTCAGCCTAAGAAAACGGGCTAAGTGATCAACAGGTGGTGGTGGTGGTGGTGGTGGGTTGTTGTTGTTGTTCCCCTGATTCTGATTCTGGACTAGCAACTGCATCAATGTGTTCTGCTGCTGGATAAACTGAGTGAGCTCCGGTGGAAAGGTAAATCCGGGGTCACGTCTCGGAGGCATCTGAGGGTTTAGAAAAGATGAGATTTAAGAATAGAGGGGGTCTAAAGAGAAAACACTACCCATATGCACATGAGGCAAAAGCAAACAATTCACTTCATTCAAGCAAACAAGGGCATATAATCGATCTAACTATCGCATAAGTGCTCGGACTACTGTATTTACATGGTGGACTACTACTACTGATGAGGTGGTCTACTAGAAATATTCTTCGGTTGCAGACTCCATGATATCTACTCCGGCTTCATCAACATAGTCATCATCGCTATCATCTGGATCCGAGTCGGTGTCGTCGATGATGATGTAGTCTTCCGGGCGAATCTCCTTGGGTTCTTCGTCTTCATCTACTGGTGTAGGGCCTCCCATAAATATCCCGATCTTCATTGTTAGGTCGGCATTCTTATCCACTAATACTTCAATTTCTTCTTCATAATCTTCACGTGTAGCCTTGAGTTCTTCCTCCAGTTCCTTGATTCTTGTCCTTGCCTTCTTCAGGTCTATCATGTCGGCGCACATCTGGTTCTCCTGACGTTGAATGTGCTGGTTTAATTCCTGGATAAAAGCTGCAATTGATCTATCCTTTCTGGTGCTGATCATCTCCCAGTGCTCATCTCGGCGCCCACAAATCTGGTAGATAGTATCCTTGAGATCATTGTGGTAGACTTCTCCAATGCGTCCCATGGCGATGTGAGCTGCCATGCTCTTTCCTAGACTCCAAGTTGGTGCATCAAAAGAAAACTCTATGGGCTCAGTGACTGGCATGAACATCCTTCCTGGAACTTGAACTTGAATCATCCAGCGCTCTTCTTCAGGTAAAGTGGCGTTGTAGGTTCCGGTGAAGCTTGGTACTCCTATGTTCAGGTATCTAGTGACTTCCTTCAAGTGACGTCCAAAGGGTGTATCTTCATCCGGTTGCGTGAACTTGTTCCTTGCATCTGCCATCCTAAAGAGTAGAAAAGATGAGAGGTCAGAAGAGAAGAGAGTGAGTAGTGATCTAGGTCTTTAGCTTAGTGGTCATGTCCTACAGTCAGCGTGTGCTCTGATACCATCTTGTAGCGACCAGACCTCAAACGGTCCAATCTCTGTGCTCCGGTGTCATCCCTGGATCAGTAATGCTGACACCACACAGTACTTGAAGGATTTATTACAAAGTAGCAATCACACACTTATTACATCGAGTGTCTCAACAGAGAACTTATTACAATAAATATGGCTTAAGGCTATCTAATAACGATAACAACGGAAGGCTTAGAAGATAAGTGAGTCCATCAACTCCAACGACATCACTGAGTATAGACCACGACCTAAAACTCCTTAATCGTCATCTGAAAAGTCTGCAACATTAATGTTGCAGCCCGAAAATGGGTCAGCACATGGAATAAGCTGGCAAGGTAACACAAAGAGAGTAATGGAATGAAACAGCTATACTATATGCATATTTGGCTGGTGGAAAGCTCTATGGTTACAGTTTTGCGAAAAGCCAATTTTCCCCTACTGCAAAGGAATAAATTTATTTAACTATCATGGTGGTTGTTAAACATTGAGAATGGTTGACAGCATTCTCAATCCCAATTAAACATCATTAAACAAACCCGTCAAACTTAATTTTATAGTAACATGTTGAGATTCACATGATAATCCAAGTACTAGATACTCAAGATGTCCATAACCGGGGACACGGCTAACCATGATTAGTTTATACACTCTGCAGAGGTTTGCGCACTTCTCCCCACAAGACTCGATCTCCTCCGTTGGATTCTCGCACTACATGGTGTTTGAGAAACGGATGACCGAGACAGTCTTTCAGAAGCGCTAGCACATTACGATCGGGTAGACCGTACCACCTACATCCCCTACATCTGCTAGTCTACCACTGTAAGAGTTCGCACGACTTAGTCAACTATGTTAGAGCCCATAATAGCTTGTGGCTGCACACGGAAGTTTCTAGCATTAATAATCTCATGATCCCTTTGAGCCTGGGTGGCGGTCCAAAAGAAAACATGCAATCCTGGAATACCCAGGTACCTCAATCCACCCAGATGTGTGTTTAAGTTGCCACCTTAAATAAACCATTAATTAAAAATATCACATCTGTCATGGATACACTCACCCAATCCACGTCTACTAGCATAGGATAGCAATAGTAAGCAAACGTAGAAGTAACTCCCAAGGTTTGATAACAAACAGGTAATAGGTACTACCTCAACTACTTCCCAAACCCACAATTTAATTAGATCCTAATCATGCAATGTGTAGAGATTGATCTAATGCAATAAAACTGGGTAGTAGAAGGTATGATCAAAGTGTTACTTGCCTTGCTGATGATCCGGGAAACCTAGTGATTCAAAGTAACAAGCGGCGCTCTCCGGGTACTCTATCGCAAACAAACAAGCATACAATAAGTACTCAACTAATGCACAGGTAAAACTCAAATAAGAGAACTAACCAGAAAGTTCAACTTAAGAACTCCGGTTGGCAAAAAGAATCAAATCGAACGAGGCAACGGAAGACAAATGGCAAAAGAAATAGGCTTCGATTACTATTGTGGATCTAGGGAAATTTTTACAGAAACAAAAACTTGATTAAGTTGGTTAAACGGAAAGAGGGTTTCGAGACGAAACTCCACGCGCTTGAATCGCCTGATTCCCATAAACGAGCGAAAAGTTATACTAAAACGAAAATCGGATCAGAAATCGTGATCAGAAATAATCGCGGAAAATCCGAGAAAAAGAAAAATGACGAACAGATTAATGAACGAACGTTCATTAACTGGATCTAAACGACGAACACGTTCGTTAAAACGAACGAACGGGCGAACGCTCACTAAATAGACTAAACCGAAAATAAAACCGATCTAATAAAAAAATAAAATAAAATAAACCGCGGCTTTTTTAATAAAAAACGGGCTGTTTTTTCTAAAGAAAACCGCCGGCGGCGGCGCCTACCTCGGGCGGCGGGGCGGCTCCGGCGAGCGAGCGAGGCGGCGGCGGCTCCAGCGAGCGGACGAGGCGGCGGC
>NC_041386.1:63831772-63872519 GCF_002162155.2 Triticum dicoccoides
GCGGGCGGCGGCAGCGGCGGCGGCAACGGCGGGGCGGCAGCTAGGGTTAGGGTTAGGGTGGGGTGGGCTGGTGGGCTGCGGCGGGGCTCGAGCGGCGCTATTTAAAGGCTGCCCCGGGCGGAGTCCCGCTCGGGTACGGCCCGGAGTCGGTTCGGATTTTTTTAAATTAATTCCACGCAGAAAAACAAATAAAAGAAATACTAAACGGACCCCAAAAATCCCGAAATAAATTTTCCCCGGCTTCTAAAATCAAGCCGCACAGGATGAACATTTATTTGGGGCCTAAATGCAATTTTGAAAAACGCGCATTTTCCTAAATTCAAATAAAATAGCAAATAAAACCAAATAAAATCTTATTTGATTTTTTATTAAATCCTCAATATTTCTTTTTTTTGGAAAAGTCATTTTATTCCCTCTCTCATATTTTTGTAATAGAGATTATTGAAGATAAAATAAATAAAATCAAATGATCCTATTTTCAAAATTTGAGACAACTCAAATATGAAAATAACGAAATCACCAACTCTCTCCGAGGGTCCTTGTGTTGCGAAAAATTTCTAGGATCAACCAAAATGCAATAGATATGATATGCAATGATGATCTAGTGTATAACATTCCAAATTGAAAATTTGGGATGTTACACCCCAAGTGCGGGTCGTAAGCCTGCAACGACTCGGGACTATTCCCTCCATTGTAAAAATAAATCATGTCCATTAATAAAATAATAACCATTGCGCTGGAGCGACTTTGAAGACCTCCATCATAATATTGGCTATTGATAAGCATAATAAAAATCCAGCCATGTTGGCTTTTAAAGATTTGAATAATATAATCCGGTTTGGAATAACGGTTCCTTTGATATTTGAATCGTACTGCCGGTTTAGGATACCTGTGCAGTAAGGGTGATAACCCAATCTTTAGAAGCCAAAACTTTCAAATGTTTATGGTTGTCATATGATGGCGACTTGTCATCCAAAGTCAAGCCGGGTTAATCAAAATTACATATATGCTTCAGATATGAACAAGAAGTGTCAAGACAAACCCAAAAGACTGTTTTCAAAAAATTTAAGTCAAACAAAGAGAAAAGAGCGAGGCTTCTGATTCGAATACGATCAGTAAGCCGGACCAAAAGGGGTTAAGCTAGGATTCGAATACGATCGAGAAGCCCCCTAGTGGTTTTGGCGTTGCGCCGATCAAGAGGGTACCGATAGCTATGTTCTCTTTGGTTCAAATACGACCTATGTTTGAATAGGAAGCCCCCAAATGACCTTGAGAGTTTTTTAACGACTCTGATTCGAATACGATCAAAGTCGGACCCAAAATGGGTTAAGCTATGATTCAAATACGATTAAGAAGCCCCCTAGTGGGTTTGGCATTGTGCCGATCAAGAGGGTACTGACACCTATGTTCTCTTTGGTTCGAATACGACCTATGTTTGAACAGGAAGTCCCCAAGTGACCATATAAGTTTTGGCATTGCGCCGATCAAGAGGGTACCGACAGCTATGCTCGATGAGCAGGAAGCCCCCAAGTGACCATAATAAGATAAGCTGTAAGGCAGGATACCCATATTTGAACCGCGCGTCATGGCAGCAAGTTCTCTTTGGCAACCTTTAATTTTTCTAAGAACTCGAACTTGCAAGAGATTAATTCTTTTTGAACAGGAACTTTTAAACCGGATTTGAAAGCTTTGTGGAAAACAGGTTTACCTTGAGCCAGATTTTAAACCGGATATTGAGAGCTTCAGCGCTTTGTGGGAGACAGATTTCCTTTGAACTGGAATTTTGAACTGGAATCCTTCTTTTTAAGCCAGAAGTTTTCTGACGGCCTTCAAATATTTGCCAATAAGGTAGTAGCCTTCGGGGCCGGGTTGTCTTCCCTCCACTGCTCTGGATTTCTTGAATCTGTCTTTAAACTGGCAATCATTTACTGAGTCATGTGATCGTAGCCCCCGAGTCTCAAGGCGACTTAAGGAGTTGTCTTGAGATTCTTCATATTTGACCGTGACATAAATTGGTATGAGCTCATTAATATAATAGTCCCTTGTGCAGTAGATTACTTGCCCTGCATTAGAGAACCTACAAGCCAGAATAATTGCTCTTTTTAAAGAAAACGATATGTAATATAAAATATATTAGATAGATTTCACCTGATATGTCAGGCCAGTAGTTATCCACCGTAGAGTTGATGATCATCATGGTGAAGCGATCAGCCGCAGGTGCGGACGGATATAAACCGAACAGCGGGGCGGCGACTTGCACTTGTATCCGTCGAGCATCATGGCATGAACAAGCACTAGTGCAAAAGTTATATTGACGCGCCCCCCTTATGCGACACCTTTTTGTAATGAATAATGGCCCTGCATAAACAATATTGCCAGCAAAGTACTTATTCTTTAAAAGAAAAAGTTAGTATGCACTATTTAAAGTAGTCTGAACCGATGTCACTTGATTTGTTCGGACGACGGATAATCTGTTCAATGCGACAGAGGCGGCTCAGGCAGACCGGTGACTCAATATAGCCCTGGCGGTTCAGGCAGACCGGCAACTCAATGCGGCAGGGGCGGCTCAGGCTCAATGCGGTGTGTTTGTGGCCAGTTCCATTGAGCGGCACGGCACAAACAAATGTCAGTGTTGTCATGTGCTCCATATCCATGGTATAACACCATTTTTAGAGTGAATAATTGCCCTGATGGAATAGCACTGTTGCAGCACGATCTTACCGTGGTCAGTCAAACCATTTTCTTTGGTCTTCGGTTTGATTTTGGTAGCAGATGATTGATAGCTCCTCATGGGTGTAGTTAATACTGCAAACCTTGATCCGTATGGCGAAAACTTTATATCAGTTTAACACAGAAAAATAGTACTAGCGGCAGCCCACCGATTCCACATTTGCACTGTTTTTGTGACATCATTGCTTTCAACTTCTCGAGCGTAATCCACGGATACAGCCAGCAGCAGGTCAATAGCACAACCAATTGAGGTTGCACAGTAGCATGATAAAATCAATATAGCACGGTAGCATAGCCGCGTGGAGGAGGGCGTCCGGCACAAGAGCCTGGCGCGGCGCGGAGGTGTCGGGCGGCTCACAGCAATGGAGTAAGCGTAAAACGGAGGAGACCGCAAAGACGGGGTTGCTTGGCCTGGCGGTAAGGCCGCGGGGGCGGCTCTAGAATATCGGCACAAGCGACTACAAGACCGGGGCGATCCAACATGCGGCGAGGTCGCGGGCCGGCTTGAAGTGGAGTCAAGCAAGGGCAACCTGTGGCGGAGCATAGGCGGCTCGACGAGGGCTCGAAGGCGGCACAAGCCGCAGCAGCTCAGGGACGAGGCGGCAGACCCGCAAGGCGGGACGGAGAAACACGGTTGTGGTTGGGTCAACGCGGCCACGAAGAGGCGGCAAGACGCGCCGGCAGCTGCGTCGCACGATGCCAATGGTGTGCGATGAACATAGAGTAGTGTGCCGGTTTGATCTTTTGTCCTTTGTACCTGCCACTTAGTTTCCTTTTTTATATATTCACAGATACGTACTCCGTGTATGACTTCATAGATGCTGCTTAGACTTGGATGACTAGCACGCCTCACATGATGAACCATAGCCACTCGGATTTGATTTCCACGTAGCACACTAGCAATTGACTCCTTGCCTTTTCCTTAGATCCATATTTGAGTTAAAATAGTATTCATCTTGATTGAGCTGTTATACCCGTCCGAGTCTACCTTGGTCTGAAACAATTACCAACTCTTTTTCTTCAGTAGTATTTTCCTTGAAACGTCTGGAAGTCCATCCAAAAGTGCGGCAATTTTTGGTCAGAGAAGACCCTGATCGATTTGTCCGCTTGAGCATCGCAGGATCAATGCCTTTTTTATTGTCTCCATGTACAGACTGATGTTTGATCTCCCCACCATGAGTCAATTTTGTCATGGAGCGGTACTTGTTGGCCGTGCAAACACACGACTTTGATTTGGCTATATTTTTCTGATTGAATGCAGTGTTGCCCGGCTTTCCGCAGGCTTGTAGGACATGGCGATGCCTAGATGTAGCAGTTGATGTAGATCCTTCAAAATCGATTCTTCTTCCTCCAGAAAATCACGAACTTCTCGATCCCTTGGAGATATCCCTTGAAGATATCAACACCATCGTGCGCAGGCCCCACGATGGGCGCCAACTGTCGTGGAATTGTCACGGCAGATGTCCTAATGTGAGGACTTAGTCATGAGGCCAACGCATCTATGTGATAGCTTGAGAGGGGTTGATCGGGACGAGAGACGCAACACACAAGACAAGAATTTAGAAAGCTTCGGGTCCCGGGAAACATCATCCGGTAATATCCCTACATGTTGTTTGTGGCTAGGTCTCATTATGCTCATGAGGGAGACGCCGTAAATCCGGTTCTCCTCTCTTTGTGTCTAGCCTTAATGATTCTTTTTTGTCCCTCTTGGGGTGCCCTGTCTCTCCTTATATATGTTGAAGGGGCGGGTTACATGACTAGTCCTATTAGGATTAGGATTACTCTATTACAAGTGGAGTCCTAGTCTTGCTTCCTTTGTAGGAGAATATTCCTTATGCCTTTCTTCTTAAGTCGGCTCATCATAACGTGTGCCGACCTTCTGGGCCTCGGGCTTTGTCATCCATCTGAAACACTCGCCAGGTCACCAATGAGTCTTCAGACTCGTGAGTCGTCACACCAGTGAACCGCCAGACATGTGACTCGCAAATCCTCTGGCGGGTTACCAATGAAACGCCAAGTCCGGCCGGGTCATACCGCGGGGTATATCCCCGACACATAGGAACGTGTATAAGTCATGAAGAAAGTAATAGCAATAAACTAGACGATCATAGTGCTAAGCTAACGGGTGGGTCTTGTCCATCACATCATTCTCTAATGATGTGATCCCGTTCATCAAATGACAACACATGTCTATGGCTAGGAAACTTAGCCATCTTTGATCAACGAGCTAGTCAAGTAGAAGCATACTAGGGACACTCTATTTGTCTATGTATTCACACATGTACTAAGTTTTCGGTTAATAAAATTCTAGCATGAATAATAAACATTTTTCATGATATAAGGAAATATAAATAACAACTTTATTATTGTCTCTAGAGCATATTTCCTTCAGTCTCCCACTTGCACTAGAGTCAATAATTTGGTTCACATCGCCATGTGATTTAACACCAATAGTTCACATCTTTATGTGATTAACACCCATAGTTCACATCACCATGTGACCAATACTCAAAAGGTTTACTAGAGTCAATAATCTAGTTCACATCGCTATGTGATTAACACCCAAGGTATGATCATGTTTTCCCTGTGAGAGAAATTTTAGTCTACGGTTCTGCAACATTCAGATCCATATGTATTTTGCACATTTCTATGTCTGCAATACTCTGCATGAAGCTACTCTAGCTAATTGCTCCCACTTTCAAATATGTATCTAGATCGAGACTTTAGAGTCATCCAGATCGGTGTCAAAAGCTTGCATCGACGTAACTCTTTACGACGAACTCTTTTATCACTTCCATAACCGAGAAATATTTCCTTACTCCTCTAAGGGTAATTTTGACCGTTGTCCAGTGATCTACTCCTAGATCACTATTGTACTCCCTAGCTAAAATCATGCTAAGGTATACAATAGGTCTTCGTCTGGTACACATCATAGCATACTTTATAGAACCTATGGCTGAGGCATAGGGAATGACTTCTCATTCTTTTTCTATTTTCTGCCATGGTCGGGTTTTGAGTCTTTACTCAACTTCACACCTTGAAACACAGGCAAAAACTCCTTCTTTGACTGTTCCATTTTGAACTACTTCAAAATCTTATCAAGGTATGTAGTTATTGAAGAAACTTATCAAGCATCTTGATTTATCTTTATAGATCTTGATGCCCAATATGTAAGCAGCTGCACCGAGGTCTTCCATTGAAAAATTCTACTCAAGTACCCTTTTATGCTATCCAGATATTCAGTATCATTTCTGATCAACAATATGTCATCCACATATAACATCAGAAATGCTATAGAGCTCCCACTCACTTTCTTGTAAATACAGGCTTCTCCAAAAGTCTGTATAAAACTATATGATTTGATCAACTCATCAAAGCGTATATTCCAACTCCGAGATGCTTGCACCCATCCATAGATGAATCGCTGGAGCTTGCACACTTTATTAGCACCTTTAGGATTGACAAAACCTTCTGGTTGCATCATATACAACTCTTCTTTAATAAATCCATTAAGGAATGTAGTTTTGATATCCATTTGCCAGATTTCATAAAATGCGGCAACTGCTAACATGATTTGGACAGACTTTTAAGCATTGATATGAGTGAGAAAATCTCATCGTAGTCAACACCTTGAACTTGTCGAAAACCTTTTGCGACAATTCGAGCTTTGTAGATAGTAACACTACTATTAGCGTCCGTCTTCCTCTCGAAGATCCATTTATTCTAAATGGCTCACCGATCATCGGGCAAGTAAATCAAAGTCCATACTTTGTTCTCATACATGGATCCCATCTCAGATTTCATGGCCTTAAGACATTTCGCAGAATCTGGGATCATAGCTTCCTCATAGTTCGGAAGTTCATCACGGTCTAGTAACATGACTTCCAGTATAGGATTACCATACCACTCTGGTGCGGATCGTGCTCTGGTTGACCTACGAAGTTCTGTAGTAACTTGATCTGAAGTTTCATGATCATCATCATTAACTTCCTCTCTAGTTGGTGTAGGCATCACAGTAACAGATTTCTCTGATGAACTACCTTCCAATTCGAGAGAAGGTACAGTTACCTCATCAAGTTCTACTTTCCTCCCACTCACTTCTTTCGAGAGAAACTCCTTCTCTAGAAAGGATCCATTCCCAGCAACAAAAATCTTGCCTTCGGATCTGTGATAGAAGGTGTACCCAACAGTTTTTTTGGGTATCCTATGAAGACGCACTTCTCCGATTTGGGTTCGACCTTATCAGTTTGAAACTTTTTCACATAAGCATCGCAACCCCAAACTTTAAGAAATGACAGTTTAGGTTTCTTGCTAAACCATAATTCATACGGTGTTATCTCAACGGATTTTTAGATGGTGCCCTATTTAACGTGAATGCAGTTGTCTCTAATGCATAACCCCAAAACGATAGTGGTAAATCGGTAAGAGACATCATAGGTCGCACCATTTCTAATGAAGTACGGTTATGATGTTCGGACACACCATTACGTTGTGGTGTTCCAGGTGGCGTGAGTTGCGAAACTATTCCACATTGTTTCAAATGAAGACCAAACTCGTAACTCAAATATTCATCTCCACGATCAGATTGTAGAAACTTTATTTTCTCATTACGATGACTTTCCACTTCACTCTGAAATTCTTTGAACTTTTCAAATGTTTCAGACTTATGTTTCATCAAGTAGATACAGCCTATCTGCTCAAATCATTTGTGAAGGTCAGAAAAATAATGATACCCGTTGAGCTTCAACACTCATTGGACCGCACACATCAGTATGTATTATTTTCAGAAAGTCTATTGCTCGCTCCATTGTTCCGAAGAATGAAGTCTTAGTCATCTTGCCCATGAGGCATGGTTCGCAAGCATCAAGTGATTCCAAAAGTCCATCAGCATGGAGTTTCTTCATGCGCTTTACACCAATATGACCTAAAAGGTAGTGCCACATATAATTTGCACTATCATTATTAACTTTGCATCTTTTGGCTTCAATATATGAATATGTGTATCACTACGATCGAGATTCAATAAACCATTTATATTTAGTGTATGGCCATAGAAGGTTTTATTCATGTAAATAGAACAACAAGTATTCTTTGACTTAAATGAATAACCGTATTGCAATAAACATGATCCAATCATATTTATGCTCAACGCAAACACCAAATAACATTTTAGGTTCAACACTAATCCGAAGGTAAAGGGAGTGTGTGATGGTGATCTTATCAACCTTAGAATCACTTCCAACTCATATCATCACCTTGCCCATAACTAGTCTCTGTTTATTTTGCAACTCCTGTTTTGAGTTACTACTCTTAGCAATTGAACCAATATCAAATACTGAGGGGTTGCTATAAACACTAGTAAAGTACACATCAATAACATGTATATCAAATATACCTTTGTTCACTTTGCCATCCTTCTTATCCGCCAAGTATCTAGGGTAATTCCACTTCTAGTGACCATTTCCTTTGCAGTAGAAGCACTCAGTTTCAGGCTTGGGTCTAGCTTGGGGCTTCTACATGGGAGTGGCAACTTACTTGCCATTCTTATTGAAGTTCCCTTTCTTTCCCTTGCCCTTTTACTTGAAACTAGTGGTCTTGTCAACCATCAACACTTGATGCTTTTCTTGATTTCTACC
Organism: Triticum dicoccoides; assembly: GCF_002162155.2. NCBI lineage: Eukaryota > Viridiplantae > Streptophyta > Magnoliopsida > Poales > Poaceae > Triticum > Triticum dicoccoides. The sequence continues at coordinate 63,840,139 of NC_041386.1, forward strand.
TTCGCTGATTTCAGCATCGCGAAGAGCTCAGGAATCATTTTCGTCATCCCTTACATATTATAGTTCATCACGAAGTTCCAGTAACTTGGCGATAGTGACTAGAGAACTATGTCAATCACTATCTTATCCGGAAGATTAACTCCCACTTTATTCAAGTGATTGTAGTACTCGGACATTCTGAGCACTGATGCGTCTCTAACATATCTATAATTTTTTATTGTTCCATGCTATTATATTATCTGTTTTGGATGTTAATGGGCTTTATTTTGCACTTTTATATTATTTTGGGACTAACCTACTAACCCAAGGCCCAGTGCAAATTGCTGTTTTTTTTTGCCTATTTCAGTGTTTCGCAAAAAAGGAATATCAAACGGAATCCAAACGGAATGAAACCTTCGGGAGAGTTATTTTTGGAACAAACGCGATCTAGAGGACTTAGAGTGGACGCCAAGAAACAAACGAGGAGTCCACGAGGCAGGGGCGCGCCTACCCCCCCTCGGCGCGCCCACCCCCCTCGTGGGCCCCTCGTGGCTCAACCGACCTACTTCTTCCTCCTATATATATATATATATATATATATATATATATATATATATATATATATATATATATATATATATATTCATATACCCCAAAACATCCAGGAGCACCATGAAACCCTATTTCCACCGCCACAACCTTCTGTACCCAAGAGATCCCATCTTGGGGCCTTTTCTGGAGCTCCGCCGGAGGGGGCATCGATCACGGAGGGCCCCTATATCAACTCCATGCCCTCTCCGGTGATGTGTGAGTAGTTTACTTCAGACCTTCGGGTCCATAGTTATTAGCTAGATGGCTTCTTCTCTCTCTGGATCTCAATACAAAGTTCTCCTCAATCTTCTTAGAGATCTATTCGATGTGACTCTTTTTGCGGTGTGTTTGTCGAGATCCGAGAATTGTGGGTTCATGATCAAGTCTATCTATGAACAATATTTGATTCTTCTCTGAAATCTTTTATGTATGATTGGTTTATCTTTGCAAGTCTCTTTGAATTATCAGTTTGGTTTGGCCTACTAGATTGATCTTTCTTGCAATAGGAGAAGTGCTTAGCTTTGGGTTCAATCTTGCGGTGCTCGATCCCAGTGACATAAAGGGAAATGACATGTATTGTATTGTATTGTATTGTTGCCATCGAGGATAAAAAGATGGGGTTTATATCATATTGCTTGAGTTTATCCCTCTACATCATGTCATCTTGCCTAATGCGTTACTCTGTTCTTATGAACTTAATACTCTAGATGCATGTTGGATAACAGTCGATGTGTGGAGTAATAGTAGTAGATGTAGGCAGGAGTCGGCCTGCTTGTCACGGACGTGATGCCTATATACATGATCATGCCTATATATTCTCATAATTAATCGCTTTTCTATCAATTGCTCGACAGTAATTTGTTTACCCACCGTAATACTTATGCTATCTTGAGAGAAGCCACTAGTGAAACCTATGGCCCCCGGGTCTATTCTCTATTATATTAATCTTCCATCAACAAGCTATTTCTATTACCTTTTATTTTGCAATCTTTACTTTTACTCTTTATCATAAAAATACCAAAAATATTATCTTATCATCTCTATCAGATCTCACTCTCGTAAGTGACAGTGAAGGGATTGACAACCCCTTTATCGTGTTGGTTGTGAGGTTCTTATTTGTTTGTGTAGGTACGAGGGACTTGCATGTGGCCTCCTACTGGATTGATACCTTAGTTCTCAAAAACTGAGGGAAATACTTACGCTACTTTGCTGCATCACCGTTTCCTCTTCAAGGGAAAATCAACGCACTGCCCAAGAGGTAGCAAGTTTCTACTCCAAGTTTGATGCATCAATGATGTTCAATGGAAAACCAATGCAGTGCTCAAGAGGTAGCAAGAAGGATTTCTGGCGCCGTTGTCGGGGAGTCTACGCACAAGTCAAGACATACCAAGTACTCATCACAAATTCTTATCACTCGCATTACATTATTTGCCATTGCCTCTCGTTTTCCTCTCCCCCACTTCACCCTTGTCGTTTTATTCGCCCTTCTTCTGTTCGTCTTTCCATTTGCTTTGATGTCTTACTTGGCTCGTTTGCTCTTTGGTTGGAATAGTTGTTTATTTATTGCTAAACTGAGAACTTAAGATCTATGGATCCTCATCCGCTTGCTAATCTTTTTAAGAGATCCAACTATGATGAACCAATTGCTAGTGAATTTTGTGCACTAAATTATCTTTATGAAGTTTTGCTTGAAATTCGTGAATCTGAAAATTGTGATGAAGTACTTTATGGAGTGATTCACGATGGATCTTTGAACAAAAAGCATGATTGCAATGATGATAGTATAAATTCTATTAATATCAATTGTGCTTATAATATGCAAAACCCTAAGCTTGGGGATGCTAGTTTTGCTACGTCTACTACTTGTTGCAATGATCATGATTGGGGTGATTCTTCTTTTGATCTTGAAAATTTATTTAAGCCCCATGATGAATATGAGATTGATTATAATGTTTGAAATAATATTGAAAGTGGGTTTGGAAGAGTGTCAACTTTAGATACCACATATTTGGAGAATGTTCAATCTTATGAAGTTTTTGATAAAAGTGGGTTTGAAGAGGTCATGACTTTAGTTAATGTTAATCCAACTATTTTGGAAGAGTGTCAACTTTACATACATGTGAACCGTGTTAAGAATATGTTTTGTGATAGCTATATTGTTGAATTTCATTATGATCCTACATGTAATTATTATGAGAGAGGAAAATATGGTGGTAGAAATTTTCATGTTACTAAATTACCTCTCGTTATGTTGAGATTGCTATTGTTTCTTTCCGCTTTCTTGCATATGCTAGTTTTTGCGTGCCTTGATAATTTTTTTGCGTATAAGATGCCTTTGCATAGGAAGTATGTTAGACTTAGATGTGTTTGTCACGTGTTTTATGATGCTCTCTTTGTGCTTCAAGTTCTTGTCTTTCATGTGAGCATCGTTGGAATCGTATGCATAGCTATAAGGCTTTAAAGAAAAGCGCTTGTTGGGAGGCAACCCAATATTTTTCCTTGATGTTATTAAATAAATAATTCATCTAGCCTATGTTTAGATGTGGTTTTATGCTTTTAATTAGTGTTTTTTCCAAGTAGAACCTTTGGGAAGACTTGGGGAAAGTCTTTGCGATCTTGCTGTAAAAAATAGAAACTTTAGCGCTCATGAGATTTGCTGCCATTTTTTTACTGGAGAGTGCTATTTAGTTAATTATTTTTGTAGATGATTAATAGATAAATTCCTCACGTCCAGCAATTTATTTTATAATTTTTGGGGTTCCATAAGTATTCGAAACCTATAGATTATTACAGATTGTTCTGTTTTTTACAAATTCTGTTTTTCGTATGTTGTTTGCTTATTTTGATGAATCTATGGCTAGTATTTGAGTGTATGAACCATAGAGAAGTTGGAATGTAGTAGGTTTAACACCAATATAAATAAAGAATGAGTTCATTACAGTACCTTGAAGTGGTGGTTTGTTTTCTTTTACTAACGGAGCTCACGAGATTTTCTTTTAAGTTTTGTATTGTGAAGTTTTCAAGTTTTGGGTAAAGATTTGATGGATTATGGAACAAGGAGTGGTAAGAGCCTAAGCTTGGGGATGCCCAAGGCACCCCAAGGTAAAATCCAAGTACAACCAAAAGCCTAAGCTTGGGGATGCCCCGGAAGGCATCCCCTCTTTCGTCTTCGTCCATCGGTAACTTTACTTGGAGCTATATTTTTATTCACCACATGATATGTGTTTTGCTTGGAGCGTCTTGTATGATTTGAGTCTTTGATTTTTAGTTTACCACAATCATCCTTGCTGTACACAGCTTTTGGGAGAGAGACACATGAATTGGAATTTATTAGAATACTCTATGTGCTTCACTTATATCTTTTGAGCTAGATAATTTTGCTCTAGTGCTTCGCTTATATATTTTAGAGCACGGTGGTGGTTTTATTTTATAGAAATTATTGATCTCTCATGCTTCACTTATATTATTTTGAGAGTCCTTTAGAACAGTATGGTAATTTGCTTTGGTTATGAATTTAGTCCTATTATGTAGGCATCCAAGATCGGTATAATAAAAACTATCAAAAAGTGCATTGAATACTATGAGAAGTTGATACTTGATGATTGTCTTGAGATATGGAGATGGTGATATTAGAGTCATGCTAGTTGAGTAGTTGTGAAATTGAGAAATACTTGTTCTAAAGTTTGTGATTCCCGTATCATGCACGTATGGTGAACCGTTATGTGATGAAGTCGGGGCATGATTTATTTATTGATTGTCTTCCTTATGAGTGGCGGTCGGGGACGAGCGATGGTCTTTTCCTAGCGATCTATCCCCCTAGAAGCATGCACGGAGTACTTTGTTTTGATAACTAATAGATTTTGCAATAAGTATGTGAGTTTTTTATGACTAATGTTGAGTCCATGGATTATACGCACTCTCACCCTTCCACCATTGCTAGCATCTCTAGTACCGCGCAACTTTCGTCGGTACCATAAACCCACCATATACCTTCCTCAAAACAGCCACCATACCTACCTATTATTGCATTTCCATAGCCATTCCGAGATATATTGCCATGCAACTTTCCACCATTCCATTCGTTATGACACGCTTCATCATTTTCATATTGCTTTGCATGATCATGTAGTTGACATCGTATTTGTGGCAAAGCCACCATACATAATTCTTTTATACATGTCACTCATGAGTCATTGCATATCCCGGTACACCGCTGGAGGCATTCACATAGAGTCATATTTTGTTCTAAGAATTGAGTTGTAATTCTTGAGTTGTAAGTAAATAAAGTGTGATGATCATCATTATTAGAGCATTGTCCCAAGTGAGGAAAGGATGATGGAGACTATGATTCCCCCACAAGTTGGGATGAGACTCCGGACGAAAAAAAGAGGCCAAAAAAAGAGAAGAAGGCCCAAACAAAAAAATGATGAGAGAAAAAGAGAGAAGGGACAATGTTACTATCCTTTTTCCACACTCGTGCTTCAAAGTAGCACCATGATCTTCATGATAGAGAGTCTCTTATGTTATCACTTTCATATACTAGTGGGAATTTTACATTATAGAACTTGGCTTGTATATTCCAATGATGTGCTTCCTCAAAATGCCCTAGGTCTTCGTGAGCGAGCAAGTTGGATGCACACCCACTTAGTTTCTTTTTGAGCTTTCATACACTTATAGCTCTAGTGCATCCGTTGCATGGCAATCCCTACTCACTCACATTGATATCTATTGATGGGCATCTCCATAGCCCATTGATACACCTAGTTGATGTGAGACTATCTTCTCCTTTTTGTCTTCTCCACAACCACCATTCTATTCCACATATAGTGTTATCTCCATGGCTCATTCTCATGTATTGTGTGAAAATTGAAAAAGTTTGAGAACATCAAAAGTATGAAACAATTGCTTGGCTTGTCATCAGGGTAGTGTATGATTTAAATACTTTGTGTGGTGAAGATAGAGCATAGCCAGACTATATGATTTTGTAGGGATAATTTTCTTTGGTCGTGTTATTTTGAGAAAACATAATTGCTTAGTTAGTATGCTTGAATTATTATTATTTCTATGTCAATATTAGACTCTTGTCTTGAATCTCTTGGATCTAAATATTCATGCCACAATAAAGAGAATTACATTGAAAATTATGTTAGGTAGCATTCCACATCAAAATGTCTGTTTTTATCATTTACCTACTCGAGGATGAGCAGGAATTAAGCTTGGGGATGCTTGATACGTCTCCAATGTATCTATAATTTTTTATTGTTCCATGCTATTATACTATATGTTTTGGATGTCAATGGGCTTTATTTTACACTTCTATATTATTTTTGGGACTAACCTACTAACCCAAGGCCCAGTGCAAATTACTGTTTTTTGCCTATTTCAGTGTTTTGCAGAAAAGGAATATCAAACGGAATCCAAACGGAATGAAACCTTCCAGAGAGTTATTTTTGGAACAAACGTGATCCAGAGGACATGGAGTGGGCGTCAAGAAACAAACGAGGAGTCCACGAGGCAGGGGGCGTGCCTACCCCCACTAGGCGTGCCCTCCCCCCTCATGGGCCCCTCGTGGCTCAACCGACCTACTTCTTACTCCTATATATATATATTCATATACCCCAAAAACATCCAGGAGCACCACGAAACCCTATTTCCACTGCCGCAACCTTCTATACCCAACAGATCCCATCTTAGGGCCTTTTCCGGAGCTCCGCCGAAGGGGGCATCGATCACGGAGGGCCTCTACATCAACTCCATGGCCTCTCCAGTGATGTCTGAGTAGTTTACTTCAGACCTTCAGGTCCATAATTATTAGCTAGATGACTTCTTCTCTCTCGTTGGATCTCAATACAAAGTTCTCCTCGATCTTCTTGGAGATCTATTCGATGTAACTCTTTTTGCGGTGTGTTTGTCGAGATCTGATGAATTGTGGGTTTATGATCAAGTCTATCTATGAACAATATTTGATTCTTCTCTGAAATCTTTTATGTGTGATTGGTTTATCTTTGCAAGTCTCTCTGAATTATCAGTTTGGTTTGGCCTACTAGATTGATCTTTCTTGCAATGGGAGAAGTGCTTAGCTTTGGGTTCAACCTTGTGGTGCTCAATCCCAGTGACACAAAGGGAAATGACACGTATTGTATTGTTGCCATCGAGGATAAAAATATGGGGTTTATATCATATTGCTTGAGTTTATCCCTCTACATCATGTCATCTTGCCTAATGCGTTACTCTGTTCTTATGAACTTAATACTCTAGATGCATGCTGGATAGCGGTCGATGTGTGGAGTAATAGTAGTAGATGCAGGCAGGCGTCGGTCTGCTTGTCACGGACGTGATGCCTATATACATGATCATGCCTAGATATTCACATAATTATTCACTTTTCTATCAATTGCTTGACAGTAATTTGTTCACCCACCGTAATACTTATGCTATCTAGAGAGAAGCCACTAGTGAAACCTATGGCCCTCGGGTCTATTCTCCATTATATTAATATTCCACCAACAAGCTATTTCTATTACCTTTGATTTTGCAATCTTTACTTTTACTCTTTATCGTAAAAATACCAAAAATATTATCTTATCACCTCTATCAAATCTCACTCTCGTAAGTGACCGTGAAGGGATTGACAACCCCTTTATCGTGTTGGTTGCGAGGTTTTTATTTGTTTGTGTAGGTATGAGGGACTTGCATGTGGCCTCCTACTGGATTGATACCTTGGTTCTCAAAAACTGAGGGAAATACTTATGCTACTTTGCTGCATCACCCTTTCCTTTTCAAGGGAAAACCAACGCAGTGCTCAAGAGGTAGCAAGCACATGCTCACTGGTTGAGCTATTCTCCTCCATCTTATAGGCAAAGTACTTGTCAAAGGTCTCATACCTCTCGACTCGGGCATGAGTCTGAAATACCAATTTCAGCTCTTGGAACATCTTATATGCTCCGTGGCGTTCAAAACATTTTTGAATTCCTGGTTCTAAGCCGTAAAGCATGGCGCACTAAACTATCAAGTAGTCATCATATAGAGCTTCTGCATCTGCTCCTGCAATAGGTCCGTCACCTAGCGGTGCATTAATAACGTCTGCATCTGCTCCTGCAATAGGTCCGTCACCTAGCGGTGCATCAAGGACATAATTCTTCTGTGCAGCAATGAGGATATTCCTCAGATCACGGAGCTAGTCCGCATCATTGCTACTAACATCTTTCAACATATTTTTCTCTAGGAACATATCATAAATAAAACGAGGAAGCTATACGCGAGCAATTGATCTACAACATAGATGTGCAAATACTAGCAGGACTAAGTTCATGATAAATTTAAGTTCAATTAATCATATTGCTTAAGAACTCCCACTTAGATAGACATCCCTCTAATCATCTAAGTGATCACGTGATCCATATCAACTAAACCATGTCCGATCATCACGTGAGATGGGGTAGCTTTCAATGGTGAACATCACTATGTTGATCATATCTACTATATGATTCACGCTCGACCATTCGGTCTCAGTGTTCCGAGGCCATATCTGCATATGCTAGGCTCGTCAAGTTTAACCCGAGTATTCTGCATGTGCAAAACTGGCTTACACCCGTTGTATGTGAACGTAGAGCTTATAACACTCGATCATCACGTGGTGTCTCAGCACGAAGAACTGTCGCAACGGTGCATACTCGGGGAGAACACTTATACCTTAAAATTTTAGTAAGGGATCATCTCATAATGCTATTATCGTACTAAGCAAAATAAGATGCATAAAAGATAAACATCACATGCAATCAAAATATGTGACATGATATGGCCATCATCATCTTGTGCCTTTGATCTCCATCTCCAAAGTATCGTCATGATCTTCATCGTCACCGGCATGACACCATGATCTCCATCATCTTGATCTTTATCAACATGTCGTCACATGGTCGTCTCGCCAACTATTGCTTTTGCAACTATTGCTATCGCATGGCGATAAAGTAAAGCGATTATATGGTACTTGCATCTTATGCAATAAAGAGACAACCATAAGGCTTCTGTCAGTTGCCGGTAATTTTAACAAAACATGATCATCTCATACAACAATTTATATCTCATCATGTCTTGACCATATCACATCACAACATATCCTGCAAAAATAAGTTAGATGTCCTCTACTTTGTTGTTGCAAGTTTTACGTGGCTGCTACGGGCTTAGCAAGAACCGTTCTTACCTACGCATCAAAAACCACAACGCGGTATAGTGATTGCTTTTTGATCTTCAGAAAGAACCATGTTCATTGAATCCGATTCAACTAAAGTTGGAGAAACAGACACAACCTAGCCACCTGTGTGCGAAGCACATCGGCAGAACCAGTCTCGCGTAAGCGTACGCGTAATGTCGGTCTGAGCCACTTCATCCAACAATACCGCTGAATCAAGAATCAACTAGTGATGGCAAGCAATATGTATATATCCACGCCCACAACTCCTTTGTGTTTCTACTCGTGCATATAACATCTATGCATAGACCTGGCTCGGATGCCACTGTTGGGGAACGCAGTAATTTCAAAAAAAATCCTACGTACACGCAAGATCTATCTAGGTGATGCATAGCAACGAAAGGGGAGAGTGTTGTCCACGTACCCTCGTAGACCGAAAGCGGAAGCATTATGACAACGTGGTTGATGTAGTCGTAGGTCTTCACGATCCGACCGATCCTAGCACCGAAGGTACGCACCTCCGCGATCTGCACACGTTCAGCTCGGTGACGTCCCACGAACTCTAGATCCAGCTGAGGTCGAGGGAGATTTTCGTCAGCACGACGGCGTGATGATGGTGATGATGAAGTTACCATCGTAGGGATTCGCCTAAGCACTACAACGATATGACCGAGGTGGAAATCTGTGGAAGGGGGCACCGCACACGGCTAAACAAGCAACTTGTGTGTCCTAGGGTGCCCCCTGCCCCCGTATACAAAGGAGCAAGGGGGGAGGCCGGCTGGCCCTCATGTAGGCCAAATTAGGGGGAAGGAAAGAGGAGAAGAAGGAAAGGAAGGGGAGGGATTCGGCCTCCCCCTTCCTTCCCTCCTCCTTCCTTCCCCCTCCGGATGATATGGTAAGGGGGGAGGCCGAATTGGGAGGCGCCCAAGTAGGATTCCTCCTACTTGGGGCGCCCCCTTGGCTACCTCTCCTCCCCTCCAACCTATATATATGGGGGCACAGCGCTAGAACGGACAATCAACAGTTGTTAGCCGTGTGGGGGCGCCCCCTCCACAGTTTATGCCTCCGGTCATATTATCGTATTGCTTAGGCGAAGCCCAGCGCGGATCACTTCACCATCACAGTCACCATACCGTCGTGCTGATGAAACTCTCCCTCGACACTTTGCTGGATCAAAAGTTCGAGGGACGTCATCGAGCTGAACGTGTGCAGAACTCGGAGGTGCCATACATTCGGTGTTTGATCGGCCGTAACGAGAAGAAGTTCGACTACATCAACCGCGTTGTCAAACGCTTCCGCTTTTGGTCTACGAGGGTACGTAGACACACTCTTCCCCTCTAGTTGCTATGCATCTCCTAGATAGATCTTGCGTGAGCGTAGGATTTTTTTTTAAATTACATGCTACGTTCCCCAACAGCTCATCACCGGGAGTGAGTAATTTAGTTGTAGGCATACTGGAGGTAGATGGAGATGGATGTGATTCATCATGTAATCGAGTCAATTTGTGCGAGCTTGATCCCTGTTATTCACTATGTTCTTAGATTGATGTTGCTATGACTTTGTTTTGCTTAATGCTTGTCACTAGGGACCAAGTCTCATGATTTCAGATCTGAACATATTATATTTCCATGAATATTTGAGTTATTGATTCTATCTACAAGTTATATGCACTTATTGTTTTTCCAATTCATAGACCCCTAAGAACAATAATTGGAATACTCTCCAGGGATGACTGTAATTTGAGGAGTTCATGTATTCAGTATGTTCTAATGCTTTGTCCTGGTTCTTTATTAAAATGAACGCCTTAATTACCCTTAGTTTCCACTAGGACCCCGCTGCCACGGGTAGGTGATGAGACGACGACGAATCTCTCTCTTCGGAGCTAGGAACGGGCTCCAGATCAGGGATCCCGATGAAGAACAAGAGGTGCTGGCGGCTTTGTATCATAAAACATGATAATAATTTCCTGTGATTTTTTGGTATATACGGGCTGGTGGTGGAATCGTCGGAAGGCAGTGGCCAGGGGCCCCACACGGGCAGGTTGCACGTCCTAGGGGGTGGCCGCACCACCTGGCTACGTGGCGGCCGTGTGACCCCCTCTAGTATTTATTTTCTCAAATATTCTTTATTTGTTCTAAAATAAATCTCCAAAAATCCTCATTCAATTCCGAGCACTTTTATTTCTGTACAAAAAAACAACACCATGGTAGTTCTGTTGAAAACAATATCAATCCGGGTTTAGTTTCATTCAAATGCAAATTAGATCCCAAAACAATAGTAAAAGTGTTTGGAAAAGTAGATACGGTGGAGACATATCATAGCACCACTTATTGGAACCACGAGAAATTCTTTGTGTCAACCGTCGTTTGCAAAATCTCCCAAAATCTACTCCTTACTTTTTTGCACATGCATGTAGTTTACTCTCTGCTGCCCATACTCTAGATATGCATGTGTAGGGTGTTTTCCTGATTGGCTAACTTATGGTAAAATCTGCCCAAACTTCAAGATAATTAAAATTGCTAATTTGGCCTTGTTACCGTCTATTCGCCCCCATTTAGACCTACCCTTCGAATCTCACACCTCGTGATTAGTTACTGCCGAGGTAACCGACGTGGACCCAAGGAGACGATTCTGCACCGAAGATGGCGCATGGTTTGAATTGACAACTTGATCAGAAGGAGATCTAAGAAGTAAGAACTGAATGATTCGGATCATGGTAACCAAGTGATCTAAGCGCTTGAATATAAGTTTTGTGGGGATGTGTACGGAAGACGTGCGTCCATTCATCTTCCTTCTCTTGAAGATATTGATCAAGCTTGCAGCCGAAATGCAGGCCACCATTGTTCGAGAGTAAAAAATTGACACTAAGCTCGGGGAGAGAGATGTTACCTCCTTTGATAATACAGAAACCCACTTCTTTTGATGATACATAAAACTTTATTTTACCGGTCAAACAGTTGGAAAATCTTCTTATGATGATACAAAAAACTTGATGGACTAGTTTTGCTGTAATTTTACCTTGAACAGGGATACATGGCCACCAAGACAGGACAGGAGAATTGTGCCAACCAATTCCGCGGTGAGCCTGATCTTGGACCTGGTGAATTCGGTAATGAGGAGAAATTCCCGGAGATCTTTCCCTTCTTCAAAATCGATCGGCACTCCCCGTTTGCGCTAGACTTCTTCCGCAAAATCTTGCCCTTTATCAATGTTGAGATCGGCGAGAGACATGGTTGATGCCCGCCGTGACCGGAGCAGAGCACGACGCGGGGAGGGAGGGCTAGGATTGTTGTCGCTCTAGCCTCGGCGGCCGGCGACGGGCACCAGTTGACGGGGCTGCGCGAGTGCATCCGTTTTGCTTGCCATGATGGTGATTTAACCCAGTTGATTGGTCTAATTTACTTTTGAGTGAAGTGCATCAAAGGTCCTCAAACTATTTAAAAGGTGTTACGTAGGTCCTCGAACTATGAAAAGGGTCATTCAGGTCCTCAAAGTGCAATATGCGTGTCATCCAAGTCCTCGAACTATTTTAGAGGTGTCATGTAGGTCCTTAAACTATTTCAAATGTGTCACATACGTACACACTTATTGCACTTCAAGAATTTTTTAGGACCTAGATGACACTTTTATAGTTCGAAGACCTATGTGACACCTTCAAAATAGTTCGAGGACTTAGGGTGCACTTTACTCTTTATTGTTCAACGTTGACCTTATTCATTGGAACTGAGGGAGAGTAGGAATTAAACCCTTGTGCGTTGGTTCCACGATAAAGAACTTAACCATCTCAGAGTTCGCACGACAACTCATACCTCGAAAGACCTCAGTTCTTCTCGCGAGTTCAACAAGTTGACTGGCCAGTGGACGCTGGTGGCACCACACGAGCAAAATTTGAAACAAGCACCCTTTTTTTTCCCGATCTTCTCGCCGCAAAAAATTTCCGTTCTGAACACTAGGGCATTGATTGCACATGGAGGCCCCGGCACTGCGACGCAGCCGCAGGGCGCAGCAGAGCCCCCAACGGGGGGTCCAAAATGGAACGGGGGCCGCAACAACATAATGGAGCGTTCCATTCATCACAAGGGAAAGAAGAGAAGAGAAGAGAAGAGAAGAGAGACCACTCAACAGCCGCACATTCTCGGCATAGTGGCGCGCGCAGTAGACACACCAAGTGCGATATAAAGACGCCCCGTCGAGGCGTCAAACCTTCCAGCCTTTGCCAGTGCAGTGTGCTCGCGAGCGTAAAGGCGGCCTAGGCTGAATGCATGCACGGCCTCCGTGCCCAGGCCGCACCCAAAACCTCTCCGGCCCGTATCCATCCGAACTGCGCTCCAAAGGCAGCGACTCCACGAACACGTCAATCAATGAGGCCGGCGCCGAGCCGACGCAGATGGACGGACACATGCATGCATGCACGGACGCACGCGCGCTCGTGGTCCAGCCGGCCAGCCTCTGGCCGAGTGGGTGTGTGTGCGCGCGCGCGCGGTTGTGTCATCTCGGCTTGCCCACATGGCCTGCCTGCTTGCCTGGCCACGCCACGCGCGCGCCCACGGGCTGGCATGCCGCGGCGAGCCTTTGGCCTCCTCCCCTCTCCTTTTCCCACCTGCGCGCGCGCGCGCAAAAGCGACAAGGCCGCGCGTGTGTGGGTGTGCGGTGAGCGCAGTGCGTGACATGGAGGCGTCACGTCGTGGATCTCGGAAAGCAAAGCAGGGGGGGGCACTGCGACGGCGACGGCGACGGCTGCTTCCTTCCTTCCTTCCCTCGTCAAAATGGCCATCAGCAGCTCCAAACTGGGCCAACACCGCCCACTCTACGGCTCAGCTACGCTACGCCGCCTGCCAGCGCCAGCCGCAGCGAGACAGCAACGCCTCGGCGCTCTGCGGTTTCTACTGTGTGAATTGGGACAGATAAAGCAAAAGCCTGCACGATGTAAAACCCCTCTGTGCTCAATCATGTGGACGCAAACCCCTCCTCTCTGATCAATCATACACATGCATGACCCTATCCCTAAGCTATGGCTATGGCCTAGTGTGCGACGCAGATGGCTTTATTTGTCCTTGCTGACTGGAGTCGGAGGGCAGGACCGAGGACCCTCTCTCATGTGAAGTGCCACAATCTACGTCAATTAAGCATTGATAATACTCCTATAGTATAATGTACTGGAACAATTGGTGCCCAATACACTGAATAAGTCAGAAACTACAGCTGCGAGTGGAGCATGATACATGCAGTAGATGAGATGAACCAGATCTTTCAACTGTTCCAATTTCAACACCAGTGACGCTTCCTCAAGCTATCCAGTAGTGGTACAAGCTATAGGCAGAGTGTACACTTTCCCAAATTTGACTGGAGAATCAAACGACCCAAGATGCAGGAAGAACTCAAAACTTTTCCCTAGCTATGGCAATGTGCACTCGAGCTCTGAACTGTGAAGCAGCAGTACTGTGTACAATTCTACCCAATTTATATCACCAATTACACCGAAACCCAGGAGAAGAAAGAAAAGGAAGAACTACAGCACTGACAGCCTCCCACATTGCCAAAAATCTAAAATCTAAAATTGCAGGCCTTTGCTGAATTCTCAGCTACTGATAGCAAAACTGGCTGTACTTACCACAACAGCCCTTGAGTGCTTATTGAGCTGACCAAATTCACACCAATTTGCATTTACATCCGGCCACCGACTCCGGCGGTGCTTATGCTGCTGCATTGCTGCTCGATCCAAGCTTCCTGTCGATGGGCAGGGCGATGCATCCATCCACTCCCATGTCTTCAAATGACACCGCAAATTCGGCCAATTGCTGAGTTTATGTACACACAGGTCTTCATCCAGCACCAATTTGCTTCTCTCGTCCATTCCCCGGTCCAGATTACGCGAGGATGACCAATGGGAACTGCATCATCGACTCAACTCACAACCAGAAGGACTATGTTCCGGTGTCTTCTCACTGAATTGTCTTGGTGAGCTTGCATTTCGCGAGGAAGACGGTGGACGTGCAATGCACGGTGCAAAGCTTGAGCAGCTCCGAGGCTTGCTGCTTCAGCTCCGGCCCGCACCCGCTTTGGATCACCAGCAGAAGCTTGGCGGCCAGCCCGACGTCCAGGGCGGCGGGCGCGGACTCCTCGGGCACCATCCTGCACACCACCCACAGCATCGACAGGGCGCGCTGCGTGCAGGCCTCGGACACCCTCATCAGCAATCGGACGGCGTTGGGTATCGTCCTCGGGCAGTCCTTGAGAGCCGTCCTGCCTTCGGGGACCGAGGCGAGCGCGTCCAGGATGTCCAGGGCTGGCTCCACGCACTCCGTCGCCAGCTCCGGCAGCAGCTCCACCAGCTGCTGCACCGCACCAATGCTGACAATCATGCTCCTGGCCGGCCTGTGCACGGCGCAGATGGAATTGAGCAGCTCTAGCCCGGCGGCCACGCCGTCCTGGTGCCGCTTGTCCCGGACGAGGCGCATGGAGCCGGCCAAGAGGCTCAGGCTCGCCACCGTCTCCGGCCGGAAGCCTTTCTCCTCCATGAGGATGCGGATGAGGCGGACGCAGTTGATCTTGGTGTCGACGGCGCCCTCGTTGAGCATGTCCACCACGAGGGACACCTTTGCCGGCTGCATCAGCGCCGCCTTCGCGTCGGCGTCGAGCGGCACACCGCTGACAAGAATGGCCACCGCCTCGGACCCCACGGAATGAGACGTGAAGGGGCCAAGAAGCGAGGTCAGCAACGACACGCCGCAGGCCTCCGCTATGGCCTTGGTCACGGACTGGTGGGCGCAGGCGAGCGAGCGCAACTCCCGGAGCGCGGCGACGCGGGCCTGGCCCTTGAGGGGCTGCCTCCTCGGGACGGCCGTGCCGCGGAGGCCGTGGACAAGGTCCGCGGCGCGGCCGTGGTAGTCGGCCGAGCGCTTCTTGAAGCGGGTGTACCGGCGGGAGAACCAGGCGGCGATGAGCTGGCGGAGCGTGGCGTTGGGGGTGAGCGCGTCGTCCCAGAGCTCCTGCATCGTGGTCGGGCAGGTCCGGTGGCCCAGCGCCAGCCAGCGGGAGATGTTGGCGCGCTCGTACGTCTGGCCGGTGCAGAGCGTGACCGGATCCACCATGGGCTCCAGGGAGATCGGGCAGATGAAGACCGCCGGCACGACCTCGTCCCCGCCGCCATCCCCAGCGGCATCCAGCTCGTCCATCATCTTCCTCAGCTCCACCGGTTGCTTCCCCCCGTCGCCCAGCGCCCCGTCCCCGGGCTCCGGGCCGCACCCCAGGATGCCGTCCTTGAGCGCGGCGTCGATGTCGAGCACCTGCCCGCCGCAGGGCAGCTCCTGGTACTGCGGCATTGCTGCGGCGGCGACCGACCGTCTGCGCGAAGCAACCGCGCGCCCTTCCACCGCTCACTGGAGCGAGCACGGACGGCGAGGCCCTTTTAGCAGAGGCGCGCGGGCGACGGAATGATGCGGCGAATCATGGGGCGACTTATCGCCATCATCATCGCCCTCCTCCTAGCTTGCTTTCCCTCTTTCTTGACCCGCTGTTTTTCTTGGGTTTTCGGGCTCCCGCGGCTGCCCACCGGTCAAAAGGGGAGGCGAGGAGCTTGAGCTGAAAGCTTCTGGGTTTTGGGCTGGAGGCGGATTGCAGGGCGTGTGAGGAGATCTGATGAGCGAGGGGGAGGAGAGGAGGGGGGAGGGGGAGTGGGAATGCGACTGAGATCCAGCTGAGCTAGAGTGGGTGGAGAAGAAGAAGGGAGAGTGAGAGTGAGAGAGCGAGCAGGAATATCCTGCTGAAATTATTATCCGGACTTGCAATTTTACTTGGGTGGGTGTGGGTGCGAGTGAGAGGGGATTGGACGAGGGGAGGTGGGGCAGGACTTGGTTGGGACCAGACACATTAGCACACTCACTGACACCCCGCCTGCGTGGTGGGCCGCCCCCCTGCGCGCCCTCTTGTATTCTTCCCCATTTTTCATTTATTTTAGCGCTGGTACTACTAGCATTTCTTTTCTCTCGCTCAAATTTTCCTTTTTGTTCGGTGCCGCCGCTGAGAAGCGTACTGGGCCCATGCCAAAAGCACCAAGCAGGAAGGCATGGGGAAGAATCTTGCAGGAAATGGCGCCATATGTTTGTTTTGTTTCAGTAGTGATCTCCTTCTAGGTCTGATGTGATTTTTACCATTGCTCCTAGGAATGAAATGCCCATGCTGTTTTGTTTCCCCTTTTCAACATTTGGTCCATTTTGAACTACGAAAACAAAATTTTCTCTCCTTCTGGGGAAGGGGAGCGATCAGCAGCGGAACTCGAGGCTGCTGACCGGTGACCGGGACGTGCGTGCGTGACCGGTGACCGGGACGGGTTCGAGACGGGCGTGCGTGCGTGCGTACTGTGTACTACTACGACCACTCCTAAATCTAAATCTAGGGCACGCGGACCGCACGTGCGGTGGGATCAGGATCGACAAAGAGGGCGGGGCTTTGTTTTTCTCCTCTTTTTTCCCAGTTTTTGAATGGGTTCAAGGATAACAAGGACGCAGCAGGCCCGTTGCCTCATCTCCCTCCTCGTGACCCGCGCGCGATCACGTTGCGTTTACGCTTGCATCGGACCTGCCGCTCCCTCTCTTTGACCGCTTTGCTCGCACACTCGATGCTCTCTGACCAGGCCGGATTAGGAGCGCTCGAGTTTCTTTGTGTAGATAACTTGTGGGCAAGGAGATGCAAGAAATGGCACGACGTTTCGACATGGAAAATTTGCCACAAACAAGCTTGCTTTAACTTGAACAAAGTCGGTGCGTGTGGTAGGAGTATCATCAACTTATTCAAAGCTCCATCCAATCCAAAGGGAAAAAGATGGGAAACATCGCACGTGCAGCGATGCCAGGTTGGAGGCCTCTTTTTGCGTACGTCTTAATTAAGTGGATGCATCCGGTGCGACCGTGACCAGGACCAACGACCACGGGGCCGGGGCCGGAGCCCGGAGGGCCGAGCAAAGGAAACGAAGGGGGCCAAAGAAAACGTAATGTAAAGGCAAAAGCGAGCAGCGGCAGCAAGCACTGGTAGCACAGGAAAGAAAGCCGAAACTAGTAGGCACGTCCAAAGCTCAGGGCTTTAGAAAACGCGCTCCTTGACCGGCCTGCGCGCCGCACGCTACAAGCGCTCGCACTGTGCGCGAATTAAGCGCCGCACGCTCACGGTACCTTGCCAACCATACGCACGTACTGGTACGTGGGAGTTCGTACGCGCAGGTGATGGTGCGGGTCAAAGGGGCGGACAGTAAACGCGACGTGAACGTGACACCACCTAGCTAGCGGCGGACGGAGACGCGTCCGTCCGTCCGGCCGTCCGGCGATCCGTCACTGTTGCTGCACAGGGTGCCGGCCGGGCGGCCGCTGTTGCGCCGCACGAGCCCGGTGGAGTACGCGGCACGGCGTGCGTGGGCGAGGAGGCACGCAACGCAGCAACGCGGAGGCGGAAACCTCTCTCCATCCGCACGTACGACGGGTGGACCGACGGACGGACGGCGGGCACAGCGATGGATGGGTGGGTGCCCCTCCGGCACGGCCGCGCGCGGAGGGGAGGGAGGGAGGGAGGGGGGCACGGCGCACGCGCGACACCGCGACACGGTGCGTGTGACCTGAGTCATGGCTGACCGGCCCGCTCCGACCCGACGTGCGAGCACAGGAGCGGGCCGTTCGGTGTCGCGCGTTGCCCCCGGCCGAGCGAGGCAAAGCGCCGGCCCAACCAACCGTCGTCCACTCGTCGCCTTCAGTACAGCCGGCGCGGCGCGGTGCGTGCGCGCGTGCGTTCAAGGGCATGGGCGCCACGCACGTTCACAGATCAGCGGCCCGTTCGACGGGTAGGTAGTACTCGTACGCAATGCCACTGTTTGATCGAGGTTCGGTCTTGCGCGCGTCGCTGGATCCGGCGACAGGCGAGCGTTGCAGGCGCTGGCAGCTGCCGCCTGGGCCCGGGCGGATCGATCGAGCTTACTCTCAATTCTCAAGTGGAGTGGTTTGAACCTGGATTGGCCACGGCACGAATATGCTCCGTTTTCAAACCAGCTCGCTTCTTCTCGGTCCTCGCTCGCCCTCGGCACCCGCCCGTCCGTCAGCACGCACCTGAGACCGGCCCGTACACGGTCAGTGAGACGGCGCCACAGTATTAAAAAACGCCAAAGCCTGCGGCTGACCTGCCACGCTGCTCCCCTCAACCACAAAGCGCGCTGATTAAACAACGCCGAGCGAGGAGGAGGAGGAGGAGGAGGCAGCGTCGCTTTCCCCCGATGCACCGGCCTCCGCGCCGAGCAGCGAAGCGACCCAATAACTTGACTGCCGCAATGATCATCACGATGCCGACGGCCACAGGGAGGGGCGCAGCGAGATGCCGCTCAACCCAATCCCGGCTCCGGACCGCTTTGTTTAATAATCGGCTCTGAGCTTATCCTGTTGACTGGCTACTTTGGCTAGGGCTAGGCTAATCCGGATCGACAGGGAGGGCAGGGCGTGTGGGATCGATCTCATCTGGCTCACGGGGCGCACCCACCGCGTCTCTCGTTGCGTCGATGGCGTGCGCGGGGTCGCCGTGTGCAGCAGTGTGCCCCGGGTCTGACCGGTCAATGTGGTCCAGGGGCCAGCGGCACGGCATGGCGATGTGCCAACCCGAAGGCCGAAGCCAGTCCATGGGCCACGGGAGGAGGAGCAATCGAGGAGGGCATTTCTTGATGCTGCCAACCACCTTTGGCCCCTGCCTCTCTCTCGCTTTGACCGCCAGCGCAGGCGCGGCACCGCACCGCACCGCACCACACATCATTTCGCTTTCTCGAGGACCAGTGCTGGTCTGCTTTGGCTCCAGCTCTCTAGGAGTAGTAGTGGTAGTACTCCTTCTGTTCGCGTATGGTCGAAAGCTCTTTACAAATTTATTTAAACTTGGTTTTGAATACAAACCTAAGGGGTAAAACGAACGAATAGCGTGGCCCAATGCGCGGCCTCAAACGAACAAATGTCCGAATTCCGTCCATTTTTTACTCATCCTCGGTCCAAACTTGCGCTTGGTTTGGGGTGAAACGGACGCGCGCAGACGGCCTCGACGCACGCCCTTGTTCCCCGTGACCCGCCTGTCGGGGACACTATCACTCCCTCCGCTCCCAACCCTTTCACCCTCTCTCCCCGCCCCGCCCCGCCGCCGGCGCCGCCGCTATTCTCCGGCCGCGTCCTCACCGCACAGCCCCCCGGCCGTCCATACCAAATCACGTCTCGACATGGCCGTCACCACGCCCGCGCTTTTGCCGTAGTTTTGGCCGTCGATCGGAGGAGGTTTGGCCGTCGCCGTCTTTGCCGGTGGCAGAGGGGACACGACCGCCGGCGACGTACCACGGCGGCCGCGGCAGCTTCCGACGAGAGCTCCAGAGCGGCCAGTAGCCGGTTGGCAACCACCCCTGCTGCGTCGAGGTGATCATCGCGGCCTCTTCGCCACCACGACCGCAAGGTGTTCGACATTTTGCCCACAAAGGTATGGACAGTGGAGACGAGTTTTTCTTTCATCATTTCCTTTGTTCATCGGACGATTCGTCGTCCGATGATGAAGATCTTGTGGTGGCAGCACTGGTCGTTCACGACCACATTCAACGGCAGCTTCCTCGGTACAGGGGATCAGTCCCTGGCCGTGCTCCCAACCTGAACTGCAACAGGGAGAGAGGCCACGTCCTGCTCTATACCGATTACTTTTCCAACACCCCGCTTTTCAAGCTGAATAAATACCGTCGCCGTTTTCGAATGGCAAGGCATGTGTTCAATCGTATCCGGGAGGGAGTGGTTGCTCATGACCCATATTTCGAGTGCAAGACGGATGCCCTTGGCAAGTTTGGATTCTCCTCTTACCAGAAATGCACCGCGGCCATCCGCATACTTGCATATGGAATTTCAGGCGATTTGGTGGATGAGTATGTGCGTATGAGTGAGACAACATGTCTGATGTCAATGTACAAGTTCTGTCAGGCTGTGATCGAGGTGTTTGACCCAGAGTACTTGAGGCAGCCAACTGCTGCTGATACAAAGAGATTGTTGGCGATCAACGCAGCTAGAGGCTTTCCAGGCATGCTTGGCAGCATAGATTGTATGCACTGGGAGTGGAAAAACTGTCCATTTGCATGACAGGGCCAGTACAAGGGGCATGTCAAGGCGTGCACTGTCATATTAGAAGCGGTGGCTTCGCAGGATCTTTGAATATGACATTCTTTCTTTGGCATGGCAGATTCTCACAATGATATCAACGTGCTGCAGCGTTCTCCAGTCTTCTCAAGGCTTGCAGAAGGCCACTGCCCACCTGTCAACTTTGAGATCAACGGCCACCAGTACAACAAGGGATACTATCTAGCTGATGGTATATATCCTCAATGGTCAACTTTTGTGAAGACAATTTCGAAACCCCAGTGTGAGAAGAGAAAGAGATTTACCCAAATGCAAGAGAGTGCTAGAAAGGATGTGGAACGTGCTTTTGGTGCGCTTCAATCCCAATGGGGTATCGTTCAAAACCCTACACTGTCATGGGATGAAACGAAGCTTTGGGAGGTGATGTCTGCTTGTGTGATCATGCACAATATGATCGTCGAGGACGAGCGTGATGAGAGTATCTTCGACCAAGGATTTGATTATCAAGGTGAAAATATTGAGGCCCTGCACCAAGACCTGACAACATTTGAATAGTTTGTCCAATTCCACCGTGAGCTGCATGATTGGCACACTCATTTAAATCTTCAAAATGACTTGGTTGAGTACATTTGGGATCATATTGGCAACCAATAGATGTATTGATTCATTTTATGTTCAGTCGAGACAATTTCGATTTGGTTGTAAAACTATTTTATTATAGACATTTTCAATTGGGTTGTAAAACTATTTTAATTTTCAGACAAATATTTGGACGTGCAAACTAGTTTAATGAAAATATGGGCATTTTTAGTTCTGACGGACAGGATGAGATAAATGGACGCGGCCGCGCGCTGGGCGCACGGCCACCGCATTCCAGGACACGCCCGGACACGACCCCATTGCCCTACCCAAACGGACAAAATTCGGACAAAACGGACGTCCGTTTGAGATCGCGCGGTGGAGTTGGCCTAATAGCGTGAGTACTTTTTTTTTGTCTTTTCTCTTACGGAAGAAAGATGACTGAAGAGGAGATGAAAAAGGTGAAGTGATGTTTTTTTAGACAAAAATGGTCAAGGGTAGATAAAAAATGGTGAAGGAATGGGTCGGCCCGCTCCGGCCTGGACCTGATCCCTGCAGCCCCTCTATTCTGTTTAGGGACATAGAGCCGGCCGAGTGGCTCAATACCAAGTGATTTCTCAAAAAAAAAAAAAAATAGAGCCGGCCGAGTGGCTCAATACCAAGTGACCTCATGTCCATTGGACAATATGGAGACACATCTTAATAGAAGATCAGTCTTTGCTAAATTTCAGTCAACTGAGACTTCGTTATGTCTTCGTCGATGCTATGTTCGTGAGATCTTACAATCCGTGTAACTTTTACTCTTTACCTTTTTTATTTTTTTTCTTATTTACATGTTATGTCACTTGACTGAGACTTGGTTAATACTGAGTCGACTAACACCTAAGCCACACCCATACAAAATTGCACAATAATGCGTGGCGGGGAGATTCGGTTCAGGCACGACTTGCTGGAAAAGTCTTGAAGATCCTGCAGGGCCGGTGCGGTTGGAGAAGTGGATGAGGGCTCGAGTGGAGGTCTTCGCCAGGCAGTGCTCGGCAACGGCATTGGTGAGGCCTGCGACTGCCAGACGAATTCAGCACGGTGAGCTTCTACGAAGGCCCGGCCTGGCTAGGCCACCAGAGAAGACGGCATCGGAGCATGGCCCTGTACGGCGACGAGTTCGACCTCAGATATGGACTTAGCATACAACGGCGTGGGTAATTTGTCTCAAGTTTTTTTACGGAGTCTTCATGTTTGGTTTGGAATGACGTGGCGGAGACGCCTTCCCAATTTAGAAATACGCCTTCCCCGCCCTATCCTCGTTTCGGTGGTGTGTTTGGCACTGGCGCAGGGCGTGTGGTTGTGTGATGCGAAGCATCCTACGATCATCCCCATCCCCATGGACCTACCTCCATCTCTCACGACACCACATGGACCAATGACCAGAGCTCGAGCAAGGGCTACCGAAACTAAGGTGAACTCGCTCCTCTCCGAACTAACACATTCCACATATGAGACATGGCTACTATCTCAAGCGGAGACTGATACGTCTCCAATGTATCTATAATTTTTGATTGCCCCATGCTATATTATCTACTGTTTTGGACTATATTGGGCTTTATTTTCCACTTTTATATTATTTTTGGGACTAACCTATTAACCGGAGGCCCAGCCCAGAATTGCTGTTTTTTGCCTATTTTAGTGTTTCGAATAAACGGAATATCAAACGGAATCCAAACGGAATGAAACCTTTGGGAACACGATTTTCTCACCGAACGTGATCCAGGAGACTTGGACCCTACGCCAAGGCATCGAAGAGGCAGTCACGAGGGTGGGGGGGCGCGCCCCCTACCTCGTGGGCCCCTCGATGCTCCACCGACGTACTTCTTCCTCCTATATATACATACGTACCCCCAAACGACCAGATACGGAGCCAAAAACCTAATTCCACCGCCACAACTTTCTGTATCCACGAGATCTCATCTTGGGGCCTGTTCCGGAGCTCCGCCGGAAGAGGGCCGTCATCACTGAGGGCTTCTACATCATCATAGCCTCTCCGATGAAGTGTGAGTAGTTTACCTCAGACCTTCGGGTCCATAGTTAGTAGCTAGATGGCTTCTTCTCTCTTTTTGGATCTCAATACAAAGTTCTCCCCTCTCTTGTGGAGATCTATTCGATGTAATCTTCTTTTTGTGGTGTGTTTGTTGAGACCGATGAATTGTGGTTTTATGATCAAGTCTATCTATGAATAATATTTCAATTTTCTCTGAATTCTTTTATGTATGATTAGTTATCTTTGCAAGTCTTTTTGAATTATCCGTTTAGTTTGGCCAGCTAGATTGGTAGTACTTGCCATGGGAAAAGTGCTTAGCTTTGGGTTCGATCTTGCGGTGTCCTTTCCCAGTGACAGAAGGGGCAGCAAGGCACGTATTGCATCGTTGCCATCGAGGATAACAAGATGGGGTTTATTTCATATTGCATGAATTTATCTCTCTATATCATGTCATCTTGCTTAAGGCGTTACTCTGTTTTTAACTTAATACTCTAGATGCATGCTGGATAGCGGTCGATGAGTGGAGTAATAGTAGTAGATGCAGAATCGTTTCGGTCTACTTTGTCACGGACGTGATGCCTATATACATGATCATGCCTAGATATTCTCATAACTATGCTCAATTCTGTCAATTGCTCAACAGTAATTTGTTCACCCACCGTAGAATACTTATGCTCTTGAGAGAAGCCACTAGTGAAACCTATGGCCCCCGGTTCTATTCTCATCATATCAATCTCCATCACTTTAATCTTGCTTTGCTTTTTTACTTTGCCTTCACTTTTTACTTTGCATCTTTATACCAAAAATACCAAAAATATTATATCTATCAGATCTCACTCTCGTAAGTGACCGTGAAGGGATTGACAACCCCTAATCGCGTTGGTTGCGAGTAGCTATCGTTTTGTGCAGGTACGAGGGACTTGAGCGTGGCCTCCTACTGGATTGATACCTTGGTTCTCAAAAACTGAGGGAAATACTTATGCTACTCTGCTGCATCATCCCTTCCTCTTCGGGGAAAACCAACGCAAGCTCAAGACGTAGCAAGAAGGATTTCTGGTGCCGTTGCCGGGGAGTCTGCGCAAAAAGTCAACATACCAAGTACCCATCACAATCCCTATCGCTCGTATTACATTATTTGCCATTTGCCTCTCATTTTCCTCTCCCCCACTTCACCCTTGCCGTTTTATTCGCCCTCTCTCTCTATCCTCCCTCTCTATTTGCCTCTTTTGCCCATTTGCTCTTGTTTGCTCGTGTGTTGGATTACTCGTTTGTCGCGATGGCTCAAGATAATACTAAATTGTGTGACTTCACCAATACCAATAATAATGATTTCCTTAGCACTCTGATTGCTCCTCTTACCGATGCTGAATCTTGTGAAATTAATACTGCTTTGTTGAATCTTGTTATGAAAGATCAATTCGCCGACCTTCCTAGTGAAGATGCCGCTACTCATCTGAATAGCTTCGTTGATTTATGTGATATGCAAAAGAAAAAAGATGTCAATAATGATGTCGTTAAATTGAAGCTATTTCCTTTTTCGCTTAGAGATCATGTTAAAGCTTGGTTTTCGTCTTTGCCTAAAAATAGTATTGATTCTTGGAACAAGTGCAAAGATGCTTTTAGCTCTAAGTATTTCCCTCCTGCTAAGATCATCTCTCTTAGAAACGATATTATGAACTTTAAGCAACTTGATCATGAACATGTTGCACAAGCTTGGGAGAGAATGAAATTAATGATACGTAATTGCCCTACTCATGGTTTGAATTAGTGGATGATTATACAAAAATTTTATGCCAGATTGAATTTTGCTTTTAGAAATCTTTTAGATACGGCCGCGGGAGGCAATTTTATGGAAATCACTTTAGGAGATGCTACTAAACTCTTCTATAATATTATGGTTAATTATTCTCAATGGCATACTGAAAGATCTTCTAACAAAAAAGTGCATGCGATAGAAGAAATCAATGTTTTGAGTGGAAAGATGGATGAACTTATGAAATTATTTGCTACTAAGAGTGTTTCTCCTGATCCTAATGATATGCCTTTGTCTACTTTGATTGAGAATAACAATGAATCTATGGATGTGAATTTTATTGGTAGGAATAATTTGGGTAACAACGCTTATAGAGGGAATTTTAATCCTAGGCCATATCCTAGTAATCCTTCTAATAATTATGGGAATTCCTACAAAAACTCTTATGGAAATTATAATAAGACGCCCTCTGAATTTGAGAATAGTGTTAAAGAGTTTATAAATTCACAAAGGAATTTTAATGCTTTGCTTGAAGAGAAATTGCTTAAAGTTGATGATTTGGCTAGAAACGTTGATAGAATTTCTCTTGAGATTGATTCTTTAAAGTTTAGATCTATTCCTCCTAAGCATGATATCGATGAGTCTCTCAAAGCCATGAGAATTTCCATTGATGAGTGCAAGGAAAGAACCGCTAGGATGCGTGCTTCCAAAGATGCCTTTATTAAAGCATGTTCTTCCAATACCTATGAAAATCAAGATGAAGATCTAAAAGTTATTGATGTGTCCCCTATTAAATCTTTGTTTTGCAATATGAATCTTGATGAAACTGAATATGATCTTCCTTTACCTAGAAGGCATTCTAAAAATTCGGAGTATTTAGATCTTTATGATAAAATTGATGAAAGTGTGATTGAAAGAAATAAAAATCTAGATGTTGCTAAACCCACTATATTGGATTTCAAGGAATTTAATTATGAAAGTTGCTCTTTAATTGATTGTATTTCCTTGTTGCAATCCGTGCTAAATTCTCCACATGCTTATAGTCAACATAAAGCCTTCACCGAACATATTGTTGATGCCTTGATGCAATCTTATGAAGAAAAACTTGAGTTGAAAGTTTCTATCCCTATAAAACTCTATGATGAGTGGGAACCAACTATTAAAATTAAAATTAAAGATCATGAGTTTTATGCTTTGTGTGATTTGGGTGTTAGTGTCTCTACTATTCCCAAGACTTTGTGTGATTTGCTAGATTTCCGTAATTTTGATGATTGCTCTCTAAACTTGCATCTTGCGGATTCCACTATTAAGAAACCTATGGAAGGATTAATGATATTCTTATTGTTGCAAATAGGAATTATGTGCCCGTAGATTTCATTGTTCTTGATATAGATTGCAATCCTTCTTGCCCTATTATTCTTGGTAGACCTTTCCTTAGAACGGTTGGTGCGATTATTGATATGAAGAAAGGGAATATTAGATTTCAATTTCCATTAAAAAAGGACATGGAAGACTTTCCAAGAAAGAAAATAAAATTACCATATGAAAATATCATGAGAGCCACTTATGGATTGCCTACCAAAGATGGCAATACCTAGATCTACCCTCGCTTTTATGCCTAGCTAGGGTCGTTAAACGATAGCGCTTGTTGGGAGGCAACCCAATTTTATTTTTATTCATTGATTTTTGCTCCTGTTTAGTAATAAATAAATTATTTAGCCTCTGTTTTGGTTGTGTTTTTGTGTTTAATTAGTGTTTGTGCCAAGTAGAACCGTTGGGAAGACTTGGGGACAGTCTTGTTGAACTTGCTGTAAAAAATAGAAACTTTAGCGCTCACGATAACTGCTGTCATTTTTATTTGGAGAGTTATATTTAGTTAATTCTTTTTGCAGATGATGAATAGATAAATTCCTCACGTCCAGAAATTTATTTTAGAATTTTTGGGGTTCCAGATCTTGCGCTATCTACAGATTACAACAAACTGTTCTGTTTTTGACAGATTCTGTTTTTCGTGTGTTGTTTGCTTATTTTGATGAATCTATGGTTAGTAAAATAGTTTATAATCCATAGATAAGTTGGAATACAGTAGGTTTAACAACATTATAAATAAAGAATGAGTTCATTACAGTACCTTGAAGTGGTCTTTTGTTTTCTTTCGCTAACGGATCTCACGAGTTTTCTACTTTAAGTTTTGTGTTGTGAAGTTTTCAAGTTTTGGGTGAATTCTTTTGATGGGTTATGGAACAAGGAGTGGCAAGAGCCTAAGCTTGGGGATGCCCATGGCACCCCCAAGATAATCCAAGGACACCAAAAAGTCAAAGCTTGGGGATGCCCCGGAAGGCATCCCCTCTTTCGTCCACTTCCGTCGGTAATTTACTTGGAGCTATATTTTTATTCACCAACATGATATGTGTTTTGCTTGGAGCGTCTTAGATTATTTTTGTCTTTATGTTTTAGTATGCCACAATCATCCTTGATGTACACACTTTTTGAGAGAGCCATACATGAATTAAAATTTGATAGAATATTCTATGTGCTTCACTTATATCTTTTGAGATATGTAGTTTTGCTCTATGTGCTTCACTTATATCTTTTGAGCGTTATAATTTTGCTCTATGTGCTTCACTTCGATCTTTTAGAGGACGGTGGTGGATTTGTTTTAAATAAACTATTGATCTCTCATGCTTCACTTAAAATATTTTGAGAGTCTCTTAATAGCATGGTAATTTGCTTAATAATAATATGCTTGGTATTCAAGATTTGTGAAACTTTCTTTTGAGTGTGTTGAATACTAAGAAAAGATTGAAACATGATAATTGTTTTGAGATATGGAGGTGATAATATTAAAGTCATGCTATTTGAGTAGTTGTGAATTTAAAGAATACTTGTGTTAAAGTTTGTGATTCCCGTAGCATGCACGTATGGTGAACCGTTATGTGATGAAGTCGGAGCATGATTTATTTATTGATTGTATTCCTTATGAGTGGCGGTCGGGGACGAGCGATGGTATTTTCCTACCAATCTATCCCCCTAGGAGCATGCGCGTAATACTTTGCTTTGATAACTTCTAGATTTTTGCAATAAGTATATGAGTTCTTTATGACTAATGTTGAGTCCATGGATTATACGTACTCTCACCCTTCCACCTTTGCTAGCCTCTCTAATACCACGCACTATTCGCCGGTATCATACACCCACTATATACCTTCCTCAAAACAGCCACCATACTAACCTATTATGGCATTTCCATAGCCATTCCGAGATATATTGTCATGCAACTTTCCACTGTTCCGTTTATCATGACACATTCATCATTGTCATATTGCATATCCCGGTACACCGCCGGAAGCATTCATATAGAGTCATATTTTGTTCTAAGTATTGAGTTGTAAGAAAAATAAAAGTGTGATGATCATCATTATTAGAGCATTGTCCCAAGTGAGGAAAGAATGATGGAAACTATGATTCCCCCATAAGTCGGGGTGAGACTCCGACGAAAAATAAAAAATAAATAAAAGAGGCCAAAGAAGCCCAAATAAAAAGAGGCCATAAAAAAGGCCGAAAAAATATATATAAAAAAATGAGAGAAAAACAAAGAAGGGACAATGTTACTATCTTTTTACCACACTTGTGCTTGAAAGTAGCACCATGATCTTCATAGTAGTGAGCCTCTCATGTTATCACTTTCATATACTAGTGGGAATTTTATATTATAGAACTTGGCTTGTATATTCCAATGATGGGCTTCCTCAAATTGCCCTAGGTCTTCATGAGCAAGCAAGTTGGATGGACACCCACTTAGTTTCTTTTTGAGCTTTCATATACTTATAGCTCTAGTGCATCCGTTGCATGGCAATCCCTACTCACTCACATTGATATCTATTGATGGGCATCTCCATAGCCCGTTGATACGCCTAGTTGATGTGAGACTATCTTCTCCTTTTTGTCTTCTTCACAACCACCATTCTATTCCACCTATAGTGCTATATCCATGGCTCACGCTCATGTATTGCGTGAAGATTGAAAAAGTTAGAGTATGAAACAATTGCTTGGCTTGTCATCGGGGTTGTGCATGATTTAAATACTTTGTGTGGTGAATATAGAGCATAGCCAGACTATATGATTTTGTAGGGATAACTTTCTTTGGCCATGTTATTTTGAGAAGACATAATTGCTTTGTTAGTATGCTTGAAGTATTATTATTTTTATGTCAATATAAACTTTTGTCTTGAGTCTTTCAAATCTGAATATTCATATCACAATTAAGAAGATTTGCATTGTAATTATTCCAAGTAGCACTCCGCATCAAAAATTCTCCTTTTATCATTTACCTACTCGAGGACGAGCAAGAATTAAGCTTGGGGATACCTGATACGTCTCCAACGTATCTATAATTTTTGATTGCTCCATGCTATATTATCTACTGTTTTGGACTATATTGGGCTTTATTTTCCACTTTTATATTATTTCTGGGACTAACCTATTAACTGGAGGCCCAGCCCAGAATTGCTATTTTTTGCCTATTTCAGTGTTTCGAAGAAACGGAATATCAAACGGAGTCCAAACGGAATGAAACCTTCGGGAACGTGATTTTTTCACCGAACGTGATCCAGGAGACTTGTACCCTACGCCAAGGCATCGGAGAGGCGGTCACGAGGGTGGGGGCGCCCCCCTAGGGCGCGCCCCCTGCCTCGTGGGCCCCTCGATGCTCCACTGACGTACTTCTTCCTCCTATATATACATACGTACCCCCAAACGACCAGATACGGAGCCAAAAACCTAATTCCACCGCCGCAACTTTCTGTATCCACGAGATCCCATCTTGGGGCCTGTTCCGGAGCTCCGCCGGAAGAGGGTCGTCATCACGGAGGGCTTCTACATCATCATAGCCTCTCCGATGAAGTGCGAGTAGTTTACCTCAGACCTTCGGGTCCATAGTTAGTAGCTAGATGGCTTCTTCTCTCCTTTTGGATCTCAATACAAAGTTCTCCCCCTCTCTTGTGGAGATCTATTCGATGTAATCTTCTTTTTGCGGTCTGTTTGTTGAGAGCGATGAATTGTGGGTTTATGATCAAGTCTATCTATGAATAATATTTGAATCTTCTCTGAATTCTTTTATGTATGATTGGTTATCTTTGCAAGTCTCTTCAAATTATCTGTTTAGTTTGGCCAACTAGATTGGTAGTTCTTGCCATGGGAGAAGTGCTTAGCTTTGGGTTCGATCTTGCGGTGTCCTTTCCCAGTGACAGAAGGGGCAGCAAGGCACGTATTGCATCATTGCCATCGAGGATAACAAGATGGGGTTTATTTCATACTGCATGAATTTATCTCTCTACATCATGTCATCTTGCTTAAGGCGTTACTCTGGCTTTAACTTAATACTCTAGATGCATGCTGGATAGCGGTCGATGAGTGGAGTAATAGTAGTAGATGCAGAGTCGTTTCAGTCCACTTGTCACGGACGTGATGCCTATATACATGATCATGCCTAGATATTCTCATAACTATGCTCAATTCTGTCAATTGCTCAACAGTAATTTGTTCACCCACCGTAGAATACTTATGCTCTTGAGAGAAGCCACTAGTGAAACCTATGGCCCCCGGGTCTATTCTCATCATATCAATCTCCATCACTCTAATCTTGCTTTGCTTTTTTACTTTGCCTTTACTTTTTACTTTGCATCTTAATACCAAAAATACCAAAAATATTATATCTATCAGATCTCACTCTCGTAAGTGACCGTGAAGGGATTGACAACCCCTAATCACCTTGGTTGCGAGTAGCTATCGTTTTGTGCAGGTACGAGGGACTTGAGCGTGGCCTCCTACTGGATTGATACCTTGGTTCTCAAAAACTGAGGGAAATACTTACGCTACTCTGCTGCATCATCCCTTCCTATTCGGGGAAAACCAACGCAAGCTCAAGACGTAGCAGAGACCTTATGTGTGATCAGGTACTTAGAGGGAAGCCACAGAGCAACTACATCCAACAGACAAGATGGCAAGGACACCAAGTACAAGGATCAAGCAGAAGAGCTGCCACAAAACTACAACCACCGAACGACCGACAGCTATCGGACGTCCGGCACCTAGAACACCGGATAGCCCAAGGGACCAGCCAGCAGATGCTACAGTGGCAGGCGACCGACAAGGACTGGACGTCCGACACGCTCCAGCAACCGGACGACCGGCCTCCTCTGCACATCCGACACAACCATCACAGAACAAAAATGACAGAAGTGTGAAGTCCATTGGACGACCGACACACCGGGCGTCCGACCGCCTCTGGAAATCCGACGCCACCATCACAGTACCAAAGTGCCGGAAGTCCGGACTCTACCGGACGTCCGGACCCTCGCGAGCCACCGGACGATTGGTAAAGACCGGAAGTTCGACGCCTGTCTGCACACAATGACTAGGACCGAGGCCCATGTACCCCTTCGCCCCCTTAGACTATATATACTCCAACTCCGCCCACGGTTTAGGGTTAGCATCGTGATAGCTCATTTTGGAGATAGAGCTTTTCTCATCCACTTGTACCCCTACTCCTTTGGAGATCAAGGCCTCCTAGGAGAAGATCCCTCGAGTGGATTCAAGACCCTGTCTAGGGAAGATCCCTTCGTGGATTCAAGACCTCTTTCCTCATGGGTTGGGTGTTGGGGAACGTTGCAGAAAATTAAAATTTTTCCTACGGTTTCACCAAGATCCATCTATGAGTTCATCTAAGCAACGAGTCAAGGGAGAGAGTTAGCATCTACATACCACTTGTAGATCGCGTGCGGAAGCTTGCAAGGTGATGATGGAGTCGTACTCGACGTGATTTGAATCACCGATGACCAAGTGCTGAACGGACAGCACCTCCGCGTTCAACACACGTACAGGACGGGAGACGTCTCCTCCTTCTTGATCCAGCAAGGGGGAAGGAGAGGTTGAGGAAGACAGCTCCACCGGCAGCACGACAGCGTGATGATGGTGGAGAGGCAGTACTCCGACAGGGCTTCGCCAAGCACACAACGGAGGAGGAGAGGTGTTGGGGAGGGGAGGGCTGCGCCTTGGAGGGTGGTGCGGCTGCCCTCCCCTCACCCCTCTATTTATAGGGGGAAGGGAGAAGGGGGCCGGCCCCCTAGAACCCATCTA
>NC_041386.1:63873296-63922249 GCF_002162155.2 Triticum dicoccoides
CCTGTAATGCACCTTTATAGTCACCCAGTTACGTTGTGACGTTTGATACACCCAAGGCACTCTTACGGTATCCGGGAGTTACACGATCTCATGGTCGAAGGAAGAGATACTTGACATTGGCAAAGCTCTAGCAAAACGAACTACACGATCTTTTATGCTATGCTTAGGATTGGGTCTTGTCCATCACATCATTCTCCTAATGATGTGATCCCGTTATCAACGACATCCAATGTCCATAGTCAGGAAACCATGACTATCTGTTGATCACAACGAGCTAGTCAACTAGAGGCTCACCAGGGACATATTGTGGTCTAAGTATTCACACGTGTATTACGATTTCCGGATAATACAGTTATAGCATGAATAAAAGACATTTATCATGAACATTGAAATATAATAATACTTTTACTATTGCCTCTAGGGCATATTTCCAACAGTCTCCCACTTGCACTAGAGTCACCAATCTAGTTACATTGTGATGAATCGAACACCCATAGAGTTCTGGTGTTGATCATGTTTTGCACGCGAGAGAGGTTTAGTCAGCGGATCTGCGACATTCAGATCCGTGTGCACTTTGCAAATCTCTATGTCTCCATCTTGAACATTTTCACGGATGGAGTTGAAACGACGCTTGATGTGCCTGGTCTTCTTGTGAAACCTAGGCTCCTTGGCGAGGGCAATAGCTCCAGTGTTGTCACAGAAGAGTTTGATCGGCCCCGACGCATTGGGTATGACTCCTAGGTCGGTGATGAACTCCTTCACCCAAATCGCTTCATGCGCTGCCTCCGAGGCTGCCATGTACTCCGCTTCACACGTACATCCCGCCACGACGCTCTGCTTGCAGCTGCACCAGCTTACTGCTCCACCATTCAACATATACACGTATCCGGTTTGTGACTTAGAGTCATCCAGATCTGAGTCGAAGCGAGCATCGACGTAACCCTTTACGACGAGCTCTTCGTCTCCTCCATAAACGAGAAACATGTCCTTCGTCCTTTTCAGGTATTTCAGGATATTCTTGACCGCTGTCCAGTGTTCCTTGCCGGGATTACTTTGGTATCTTGCTACCAAACTTACGGCAAGGTTTACATCGGGTCTGGTACACAACATGGCATACATAATAGATCCTATGGCTGAAGCATAGGGGATGACACTCATCTCTTCTTTATCTTTTGCCGTGGTCGGTGACTGAGCCGAGCTCAGTCTCACACCTTGTAACATAGGCAAGAACCCCTTCTTGGACTGATCCATTTTGAACCTCTTCAAAATCTTATCAAGGTATGTGCTTTGTGAAAGACCTATGAGGCGTCTCGATCTATCTCTATAGATCTTGATGTCTAATATATAAGCAGCTTCTCCAAGGTCCTTCATTGAAAAACACTTATTCAAGTAGGCCTTAATGCTGTCCAGAAATTCTATATTATTTCCCATCAAGAGTATGTCATCTACATATAATATGAGAAATGCTACAGAGCTCCCACTCACTTTCTTGTAAACGCAGGCTTCTCCATAAGTCTGCATAAACCCAAACGCTTTGATCATCTCATCAAAGCGAATGTTCCAACTCCGAGATGCTTGCACCAGTCCATAAATGGATCGCTGGAGCTTGCATACTTTGTTAGCGTTCCGAGGATCGACAAAACCTTCCGGCTGCATCATATACAGTTCTTCCTTAAGATGCCCATTAAGGAATGCCGTTTTGACGTCCATTTGCCATATCTCATAATCATAGTATGCGGCAATTGCTAACATGATTCGGACGGACTTCAGCTTCGCTACGGGAGAGAAAGTCTCGTCGTAGTCAATCCCTTGAACTTGTCGATAACCCTTAGCGACAAGTCGAGCCTTATAGATTGTAACATTACCATCCGCGTCCGTCTTCTTCTTAAAAATCCATTTGTTTTCTATCGCTCGCCGATCATCGGGCAAGTCTGTCAAAGTCCATACTTTGTTTTCATACATGGATTCTATCTCGGATTTCATGGCTTCAAGCCATTTGTTGGAATCCGGGCCCGCCATCGCTTCTTCATAGTTCGAAGGTTCATTGTTGTCTAATAACATGATTTCCAGGACAGGGTTGCCGTACCACTCTGGTGCGGAACGTGTCCTTGTGGACCTACGAAGTTCAGCAGCAACTTGATCCGAAGTACCTTGATCATCATCATTGTTTTCCTCTTCAGTTGGTGTGGGCATCACAGGAACGGTTTCCTGCGCTGCGCCACTTTCCCGCTCAAGAGGTAGTACTTCATCGAGTTCTACTTTCCTCCCACTTACTTCTTTCGAGAGAAACTGTTTTTCCAGAAAGCATCCGTTCTTGGCAACAAAGATCTTGCCTTCGGATCTTAAGTAGAAGGTATACCCGACAGTTTCCTTAGGGTATCCTATGAATACGCATTTTTCCGACTTGGGTTCAAGCTTTTCAGGTTGAAGTTTCTTGACATAAGCATCGCATCCCCAAACTTTTAGAAACGACAGCTTAGGTTTCTTTCCAAACCATAATTCATACGGTGTCGTCTCAACGGATTTAGACGGTGCCCTATTTAAAGTGAATGTAGCTGTCTCTAGAGCGTATCCCCAAAATGATAGCGGTAAATCGGTAAGAGACATCATAGACCGCACCATATCAAATAGGGTGCGATTACGACGTTCGGACACACCGTTTCGCTGAGGTGTTCCAGGCGGCGTGAGCTGTGAAACGATTCCACATTTCCTTAAGTGTGTACCAAATTCGTGACTTAAGTATTCTCCTCCACGATCTGATCGTAAGAATTTTATCTTTCGGTCACGTTGATTCTCTACCTCATTCTGAAATTCCTTGAACTTTTCAAAGGTCTCAGACTTGTGTTTCATTAAGTAGACATACCCATATCTACTCAAGTCATCTGTGAGAGTGAGAACATAACGATATCCTCCGCGAGCCTCAACGCTCATTGGACCGCACACATCGGTATGTATGATTTCCAAGAAGTTGGTTGCTCGCTCCATTGTTCCGGAGAACGGAGTCTTGGTCATTTTGCCCAAGAGGCATGGTTCGCACGTGTCAAACGATTCATAATCAAGAGACTCTAAAAGTCCATCGGCATGGAGCTTCTTCATGCGCTTGACACCAATGTGACCAAGGCGGCAGTGCCACAAGTATGTGGGACTATCGTTATCAACTTTAAATCTTTTGGCATCTACACTATGAACATGTGTAATATTACGCTTGAGATTCATTAAGAATAAACCATTGACCATCGGAGCATGACCATAAAACATATCTCTCATATAAATCGACAACCATTATTCTCAGACTTAAATGAGTAGCCATCTCGTATTAAACGAGATCCAGATACAATGTTCATGCTCAAACTTGGCACTAAATAACAATTATTAAGGTTCAAAACTAATCCCGTAGGTAAATGTAGAGGCAGCGTGCCGACGGTGATCACATCGACTCTGGAACCATTCCCGACGCGCATCGTCACCTCGTCCTTCGCCAGTCTTCGTTTATTCCGCAGCTCCTGCTGTGAGTTACAAATATGAGCAACGACACCGGTATCAAATACCCAGGAGTTACTACGAGTACTGGTAAGGTACACATCAATCACATGTATATCAAATATACCTTTGGTGTTGCCGGCCTTCTTATCCGCTAAGTATTTGGGGCAGTTCCGCTTCCAGTGACCCTTCCCCTTGCAATAAAAGCACTCAGTCTCAGGCTTGGGTCCATTCTTTGACTTCTTCCCGGTAACTGGCTTACCAGGCGCGGCAACATCTTCGCCGTCCTTCTTGAAGTTCTTCTTACCCTTGCCCTTCTTGAACTTAGTGGTCTTATTGACCATCAACACTTGATGTTCTTTCTTGATTTCAGCCTCTGCTGACTTCAGCATCGAGAACACTTCAGGAATGGTCTTTTCCATCCCCTGCATGTTGTAGTTCATTACAAAGCTCTTGTAGCTTGGTGGGAGCGACTGGAGGATTCTGTCAATGACCGCCTCATCTGGGAGGTTAATGTTCAGCTGGGTCATACGGTTGTGCAACCCAGACATCTTCAGGATGTGCTCACTGACAGAACTGTTTTCCTCCATCTTACAACTGTAGAACTTGTCGGAGACATCATATCTCTCGACCCGGGCATGAGCTTGAAAAACTAGTTTCAGCTCTTCGAACATCTCATATGCTCCGTGGTGCTCAAAACGCTTTTGGAGCCCCGGTTCTAAGCTGTAAAGCATGCCGCACTGAATGAGGGAGTAATCATCAGCACGAGACTGCCAAGCATTCATAATGTCTTGGTTCTCTGGGACGGGAGCGTCACCTAGCGGTCCTTCTAGGACATATTGTTTCCTGGCAGCTATGAGGATGATCCTCAGGTTCCGGACCCAGTCCGTATAGTTGCTGCCATCATCTTTCAGCTTGGTTTTCTCTAGGAACGCGTTGAAGTTCATGTTGACATTAGCGTTGGCCATTGATCTACAAGACATATTGTAAAATATTTAGACTAAGTTCATGATAATTAAGTTCATCTAATCAAATTATAATGAACTCCCACTCAGATTTGAAATCCCTTTGGTCATCTAAGTGTTACACGATCCGAGTCGACTAGGCCGTGTCCGATCATCACGTGAGACGGACTAGTCATCGTCGGTGAACATTCTCATGTTGATCGTATCTTCCACACGACTCGTGTTCGACCTTTCGGTCTCCGTGTTCCGAGGCCATGTCTGTACATGCTAGGCTCGTCAAGTTAACCCTAAGTGTTTTCGTTGTGTAAAACTGTCTTACACCCGTTGTATGTGAACGTAAGGATCTATCACACCCGATCATCACGTGGTGCTTCGAAACGACGAACTTTAGCAACGGTGCACAGTTAGGGGAGAACACTTCTTGAAATTTTTGTAAGGGATCATCTTATTTACTACCGTCTTCCTAAGTAAACAAGATGCATAAAACATAATAAACATCACATGCAATTATATAAAGTAGTGACATGATATGGCCAATATCATATAGCTCCTTTGATCTTTATCTTCGGGGCTCCATGATCATCTTGTCACCGGCATGACACCATGATCTCCATCATCATGATCTCCATCATCGTGTCTTCATGAAGTTGTCACGCCAACGACTACTTCTACTTCTATGACTAACGCGTTTAGTAATAAAGTAAAGTAGTTTACATGGCGTTCTTCAATGACACGCAGGTCATACAAAAAATAAAGACAACTCCTATGGCTCCTGCCGGTTGTCATACTCATCGACATGCAAGTCGTGATTCCTATTACAATAGCATGAACATCTCATACATGACATATAGATCATTCATCATTCATCACAACTTTGGCCATATCATATCACAAAGCACTTGCTGCAAAAACAAGTTAGACGTTCTCTAATTGTTGTTGCAAGTTTTACGTGGCTGAAGTAGGGTTCTAGCAAGAACGTTTTCTTACCTACGTGAAAGCCACAACGTGATTTGTCAACTTCTATTTACCCTTCATAAGGACCCTTTTCATCGAATCCGCTTCAACTAAAGTAGGAGAGACAGACACCCGCCAGCCACCTTATGCAACTAGTGCATGTTAGTCGGTGGAACCGGTCTCACGTAAGCGTACGTGTAAGGTTGGTCCAGGCCGCTTCATCCCACAATACCGCTGAAGCAAGATAAGACTAGTAGCGGCAAGAAAGTTGACAAATCTACGCCCACAACAAACTGTGTTCTACTCGTGCAAGAAGAACTACGCATAGACCTAGCTCATGATGCCACTGTTGGTGAACGTTGCAGAAAACAAAAATTTTCCTACGGTTTCACCAAGATCCATCTATGAGTTCATCTAGCAACGAGTGATTAGATGCATCTACATACCTTGTAGATCGCGAGCGGAAGCGTTCAAAGAACGGGGATGATGTAGTCGAACACGACGTGATTCGAATCACCGATGACCAAGTGCTGAACGGACAGCACCTCCGCGTTCAACACACGTACGGGACGGGAGACGTCTCCTCCTTCTTGATCCAGCAAGGGGGAAGGAGAGGTTGAGGAAGACAGCTCCACCGGCAGCACGACGGCGTGGTGATGGTGGAGAGGCAGTACTCCGACAGGGCTTCGCCAAGCACACAACGGAGGAGGAGAGGTGTTGGGGAGGGGAGGGCTGCGCCTTGGAGGGTGGTGCGGCTGCCCTCCCCTCACCCGTCTATTTATAGGGGGAAGGGAGAAGGGTGCCGGCCCCCTAGAACCCATCTAGGGGGGGTGCGGCGGCCAAGGGGAGAGGGGGAGAGGGTGGCTTGCCCCCCAAGCCAAGGGGGGCGCCCCCTCTAGGGTTCCCCCTCAACCCTAGGCGCATGGGCCCAAGGGAGGGGGTGCGGCCAGCCCACCAGGGGCTGGCTCCCTGCCCCACGCAGCCCATGTGGCCCCCCCGGGAGGGGTGGCCCCTCCCGGTGGACCCCCGGAACTCTTCCGGTGGCCTCGGTACAATACCGGTATGACCCCGAAACTTCCCGGTGTCCGTTTGACAACTTCCCATATATAAATCTTTACCTCCGGACCCTTCCGGAGCTCCTCGTGACGTCCAGGATCCCATCCGGGACTCCGAACAACATTCGGTAGTCACATACTAGTCTTCCTAATAACCCTAGCGTCACCGAACCTTAAGTGTGTAGACCCTACGGGTTCGGGAGACATGCAGACATGACCTAGACGCTCTCAGGTCAATAACCAACAGCGGGATCTGGATACCCATGATGGCTCCCACATGCTCCTCGATGTTGTCATCGGATGAACCACGATGTCGAGGATTCGATCAAACCCTGTATGCAATTCCCTTTGTCAATCGGTACGTTACTTGCCCGAGACTCAATCGTCGGTATCCCAATACCTTGTTCAGTCTCGTTACCGGCAAGTCACTTTACTCGTACCGTAATGCATGATCCCGTGTCCAACACCTTGGTCACATTGAGCTCATTATGATGATGCATTACCGAGTGGGCCCAGAGATACCTCTCCGTCATACGGAGTGACAAATCCCAGTCTCGATCCGTGTCAACCCAACAGATACTTTCGGAGATACCTGTAATGCACCTTTATAGTCACCCAGTTATGTTGTGACGTTTGATACACCCAAGGCACTCTTACGGTATCCGGGAGTTACACGATCTCATGGTCGAAGGAAGAGATACTTGACATTGGCAAAGCTCTAGCAAAATGAACTACACGATCTTTTATGCTATGCTTAGGATTGGGTCGTGTCCATCACATCATTCTCCTAATGATGTGATCCCGTTATCAACGACATCCAATGTCCATAGTCAGGAAACCATGACTATCTGTTGATCACAACGAGCTAGTCAACTAGAGGCTCACCAGGGACATATTGTGGTCTAAGTATTCACACGTGTATTACGATTTCCGGATAATACAGTTATAGCATGAATAAAAGACATTTATCATGAACATTGAAATATAATAATACTTTTACTATTGCCTCTAGGGCATATTTCCAACATTGGGATGAACTAGCTACCGTGTATCCTTATTTGTTGGATTTGGACCTTTGTCACCTCTTTGTGTATGTGTATTTAGCATATGTGTGATCGGATCTCATTGATTTGAGTGTTTCCCCTCTCTTGTGCTTATCATGTTCTCCGAGAATTCCCCTCCAATTCATGAAAGATCGGCCACTAGGGTTCCACCCTACATCATCTTTGTATCAAAGCCAATGTTGATTACGATTTTGGAGTCCCTACCCCCACTTTCTAGCCTAATTTTGTCCAATTTCAAAAATCCCCACAGTAATAGTCATACAAATTTTTTTGTGTGATTTATTGGTTTGATGAAGTTTTGTTGGATTTGATCCACGGATTTGATGTGTTCAGGTGGATCTAGCTTTTCCCCACCCTTCCCGTCATTTCCATCAATAAAATTCGTCTAATTTTGACCTCAGTTTTTTTTCCTTTTCCCCGAAATCCACGAGTTCACCCCGCAGCCGAAATCGCACAGGCACTGGACGACCAACAGACACCGGACACCGACGAACACCGGTCATCCGACCGTTACCGGACATCCAACGTTTCCTGATGAAACCAAATTTTTTCACTCAATATTTTCAGCCACCACTCATTCTTTCACACCACCACTCCCATAACCCATCATTGTGTTTTTCGCATAGCCAACTCCACACTTCCACATACCACCACCGTTTCCTGCTACCACCTCCAAAAATTGTGACACATTTGTTTTGAGAATTCAAGTTGCAGTTGTCGTTTCCTAACATGTTTCGGCTACTTAGGGATGGTTCGGCACCGACATTACCGCTGCTCATCTTCTCCACAGACTCGACATCGAGACTAGCCATTTGAGTATTGCCGGCAATGTTACTTGTGCACATTAGTGATCATCGTTTCCATTGCATACATACCTCATCTTGGTATCATCTTATCATCACTAGTGTTATACTTTGTTACCGCATGCACAATTGCTATCTTGGTTTGAGCATTTTGCAAAAATGTCCAAAGAAAGAGATCAAAAGAGAAAGAGCCAAAAATCTTTCAAGCAAAAGAAAGATAAGCAAAGAAGCTTGTAAGCAAGAGCCATAACATCATACCATCGCATATAAAATTGTCATACTCGATCATCTTTGATCATCATGAGAAAAATCACCGGAACATCATACATAATAGCATGCTTGGGATAGAAGTCATTGCATTTTTTGCTTTGTAGGTTGTGCACAAGTCTCGTATCTCGCCTATTGAGAAATCGTGCTAGCATCTCTCTAGTGTTGTGCAACAAGAGCATTTTCCGTGGATTCCACATTTTGAGCTCATTCCTTGGTTGCATGACCCCATTTTTATCTATCCGTGTGTGTGTTTCCGTGTGCCACATATTGCTATTGGTCTACTTGTTGCACTTGTGAATTTGTGAATCTTTTCCAACATTATTGAATCTTTCCAACAATTGCAAAAAATTTGTGCCACTATCCTCACCAAGCTACTCCAAAATCTTTACTTGTATAGGTGTGAGAATCAACAAGATCTGGTATCATTTGTGCTACTTCTATAATACTACATTGGGTGATCATTGATCCATCTTCAACATCGGATAAGGTACATTTGGTCTAGTTGTTCCCTTTCTTCCACTCACATATTTGCTTGAGATGATGGATAGACCAAGTACTTCTACCAACCCTTTGAAATCGACACAAGAGGTTGAGCTCGCTCTCAGAAGATATGAGTTAAACCGAGTTTGCTTCGAGTGAACTGATGGGGTACGTAGGGGTATATATAGGCTGGACCAAATATCTAGCCATCACACACTTTTTAACACAACTCAGAGGCTCCGAAATGATCAAGCAATGGTAAAGGTGGAAGGTTTTAGAAAACTTGGTCAATCTAATTGAATAACATTTGGAGGCTCTGATAGTTTGGAAATTCTGAGCGGAGGGCTTCATAATTCAGAGAGGGCAATAGAAGGTTTGTTATATGCATTGGCGGTTCTGAATGGAGGACCTTGTAGCTCTGAAGTGCTAGGGGTTGGAAATGCTATATCTGTATGAACTGCTAAAAAATTCTGACTGGTAGAGCTTGGCAACCCCGATATGTGGAAGAGTAGGTTGATATAGTGGAGAAAATGAAGGCGGGCGTTGTTGGGGTTTTATCTTTAAGCACAAGAAGAAAGAAACAAGACACATCAACCTCATTCCCTTTTCGATAGTATTGGCATGCCTAAGGACTCAATATGGTCTTGGATCACTAAAGGGAAAAGGCTAGTTCATTGGCTTGTTCAACACTTGTCTTCATGATAATTTGTGGGGGGGGGGGTCAAGTTTCATCTTCCTTTTGCAACCCAAGGGATTTCCTGAGATGAGTTGTTTAAGGCATTAGTCCATTGAGATATATTGGCATTAGCTGCCAAAATCCCCCAATGGATTAGTTGCATTTTCAGCGCCTCTAATAATCTTAACTTATATAGGCATTTACAGTAGTGTAGCACCCCAACCTCTCAGCTAGATCGACAGTTGTTACTCATTGTGGGGTCTAGTTTGCCCGAACAAACTAGCATTGGTATTTCTAGCACACTTTATCCTCACTCATGCTCATCCAAGAAGAACTTTCCGGTCAGTCTCCCATTCCCAACTTGCTCCAAACCAACTATGCTTAATCGAGATGTTCTTTAGAGTTGAGCTTTCGAATAATAAGATGCACCTTGTAGATATGAGTACTCCATTGTTCCATTTTTGTTGGGATCTCAAAACAATGGGTGAGTTTGGATGGTTTGAGTTGATCCATATCCATGCTCATATCCACGAACCCGCTATTGCCTACCCGCGAAAGTACCCATGTGTCATGGATTTTGCCCATACCCATACTCGTTGGATATCCAACTATCCATCAACAACCATAGAAGATGTGTCGTGGATGCTACCCATACCCATATACTCGTTGGTTATCCAATTATCCATGGATATCAGCAAGAATGATAAGAATAAAAAATCACATAACACAATCTACAATATAAACATTCAATTCTACAAGCATCACAAGCATGAATGGCACAACATAATACGGTGAAAACGAAATTACAAGTTTGCAACAACATATAAACGGTCTTGCATAGTCACAATTTCTTATTAGAACTCAACAATTAATGAGTGAAAATAAGATAACATTATGACATGTCAATGCAACACATAAGATTTGTTGAGTTAAATGCTTTAGCTAGGAACAACCTCCCTGGTCTTTGGTGACCTTGACTCGGTGTTATCCTACAATTCAGATTTAGGAAGTATTGTATGAAATGTGCCACTGTTACGCGAGTCCCGCTTGCTAGATAGGTATCCATGAAGCTGTTGGGGAATGTAGCATGCAATTTCAAAAAAAAAAACTACGCTCACGCAAGATCTATCTAGGAGATGCATAGCAACAAGAGGGGAAGAATGTGTCTAGGTACCCTCGTAGACCGAAAGCAGAAGCGTTAGACAACGCGGTTGATGTAGTTGGACTTCTTCTCTTTCTGACCGATCAAGTACCAAACGTACGACACCTCCGAGTTCTGCACACGTTCAGCTCGATGACGTCCCTCGAACTCTTGATCCAGCAAAGTGTCGAGGGAGAGTTCCGTCAGCACGACGGTGTGGTGACGGTGATGGTGAAGTGATCTGCGCAGGGCTTCGCCTAAGCACTACGAAGATATGATCGGAGGCATAAACTGCAGAGGGGAGCGCCGCACACGGCTAACAATTGCTGGTGTGTGTTCTAGCGGTGCCCCCCTGTCGGTGTCAAAATTGGCGAATCTCGGTTAGGGGGTCCCGAACTGTGCGTCTAA
Organism: Triticum dicoccoides; assembly: GCF_002162155.2. Lineage (NCBI taxonomy): Eukaryota > Viridiplantae > Streptophyta > Magnoliopsida > Poales > Poaceae > Triticum > Triticum dicoccoides. Next base: position 63,884,593 of record NC_041386.1, read on the forward strand.
GGTTGATGGTAATAGGAGGGAGGGGACACGATGTTTTACCCAGGTTCGGGCCCTCTTGATGGAGGTAATACCCTACGTCCTGCTTGATTGATATTGATGAGTATGAGGATTACAAGAGTTGATCTACCATGAGATCGTAATGGCTAAAACCCTAAAAGTCTAGCCTGTATGATTGTGATTCCCCCTACGGACTAAACCCTCCAGTTTATATAGACACCAGAGGGGACTAGGGTTGTACAAAGTCGGTTACAGAGAAAGGAATCTTCATATCCGAACGCCAGGCTTGCCATACACGCCAAGGAGAGTCTCATCCGGACACGGGAGAGAGTCTTTTGTCTTCTATCTTCATAGCCCATTAGTCCGACCCATGTCACACAGGTCGGACGCCCGAGGACCCCTTAATCCAGGACTCCCTCGGTAGCCCCTGAACTAGGCTTCAATGACGAGGTGTCCGGCGTGCAGATTGTCTTCAGCATTGCAAGGAGGGTTCCTTCTCCGAATACCCCAAAGCACCCTTCGAACACAGAAAATGTGTCCGGCTCTACAAAACAAGTACCACACACAACCGCAAAGAGTATAATATTTTATAAGTCTAATCTGCTGACAATTTTTGTAGCGTGACATCACGTCCCTGCCCGATCATTATTTCAAACCGTTTTTAGCCTCCCGCTCTATGTTTCAAGATGCGGTTTTATTGGCACGTCTTGTGAAAGCAAAGATCGTGTCTCCTTATTGCGGGATTCTCATCAATACGGGCGTCGGTAATCCAACCGCGCTGCCTGCATGACCCTTGGGGAATAGGCGAGTTTTAAGGTGAGGGGGGAGGCATTTGATATTCACTACCTTTATAAAGGGATAAGGATTAACCTCTTTCACCCACGCCCTCTTCCTCTCTGACCCATCCATTCTCGAGCTCCAGCGCCCAAGCTTCCATCCTTTCCACCTCCAAAAAAGCACTCCAGCCATGTCCGGATCTGGAGCGCAGGGCAAGTGGATGGTTTGCTCCGTCAAGGAGAAGGACATCACCAAGCTCCGGGAGGCCGGGTATTTGGCCAAGAAAGTCGCCCACCGGCTTCCGTCCAAGGGACAGATCGTCCCCACCCCAGAGCCCCATGAGAGGGTTGTGTTCATCCCCCACTTCGTCTGCGGGTTTGGATTTCCTCTCCACCCATTCGTTCGTGGACTCATGTTCTACCACGTGCTGGATTTCCACGATCTGTTCCCAACTCCTTCCTCAATATCTCGACATTTATTATCATGTGCGAGGCCTTCCTCCGTATCCCACCCCACTTCAGAATGTGGTTGAAGATCTTCAATGTGAAGCCAAAGGTGGCGGATGGCCAACACGCAGAGTGCGGAGGCGCCATGGTGAGCAAGATGCCCAACGTCATATGGCCCGAGGGTGCCTTCACGGAAACCGTCAAAGGGTGGCAACAACAGTGGTTCTATGTCACAGAGCCTCGCGACGCCACCTAGGCCGCGGCTCCTGAATTCCAGTCCGGCGCCCCGATGCGGCTCACCTCCTGGCTAGACAAGGGCCTGGACTGGTCTTCATCGGACAAGCTGACTGATGTCTACTACACAACCTTCTTCTTGTAGACATTGTTGGGCCTCCAAGTGTAGAGGTTTGTAGGACAGTAGCAAATTTCCCTCAAGTGGATGACCTAAGGGTTATCAATCCGTGGGAGGCGTAGGTTGAAGATGGTCTCTCTCAAACAACCCTGCAACCAAATAACAAAGAGTCTCTTGTGTCCCCAACACACCCAATACAATGGTAAATTGTATAGGTGCAATAGTTCGGCGAAGAGATGGTGAACAAGTGCAATACGGATAGTAGATAATGGTTTTTTAATCTGAAAATATAAAAACAGCAAGGTAGCAAGTGGTAAAAGTGAGCACAAACGGTATTGCAATGCTAGGAAACAAGGCCTAGGGTTCATACTTTCACTAGTGCAAGTTCTCTCAACAATAATAACATAGTTGGATCATATAACTATCCCTCAACATGCAGCAAAGAGTCACTCCAAAGTCACTAATAGTGGAGAACAAACGAAGAGATTATTGTAGGATACGAAACCACCTCAAAGTCATTCTTTCTGATCGATCTATTCAAGAGTCCGTAGTAAAATAACACGAAGCTATTCTTTCCGTTCAATCTATCCTAGAGTTCGTACTAGAATAACACCTTAAGACACAAATCAACCAAAACCCTAATGTCACCTAGATACTCCAATGTCACCTCAACTATCCGTGGGTACAATTATACGATATGCATCACACAATCTCAGATTCATCTATTCAAACCAACACAAAGTACTTCAAAGAGTTCCCCAAAGTTTCTACCGGAGAGTCAAGAAGAAACCGTGTGCAAACCCCTATGCATAAGTTCACGAGGTCACAGAACTCGCAAGTTGATCACCAAAACATACATCAAGTGGATCACGTGATATCCCATTGTCACCACAGATAAGCACATGCAAGACATGCATCAAGTGTTCTCAAATCCTTAAAGACTCAATCCGATAAGATAAATTCAAATGGAAAACTCAACTCATCACAAGAGAGTAGAGGGGGAGAAACATCATAAGATCCAAATATAATAGCAAAGCTCGCGATACATCAAGATCATTCCGAATCAAGAACACGAGAGAGAGGGATCAAACACATAGCTACTGGTACATACCCTCAGCCCCGAGGGTGAACTACTCCCTCCTCATCATGGAGAGCCCCGGGATGATGAAGATGGCCACCAGAGAGGGATTCCCCCCTCCAGCAGGGTGCCGGAACGGGTCTAGATTGGTTTTCGGTGGCTACGGAGGCTTCTGGCGGCGGAACTCTCCATCTAAGTTTCTTTCTGGAAGTTTCTGTATATCTAAGAGGTTTTGGCGTCGAGAACAAGTCAGGGGGGGTCTCCGGGCTGTCCACGAGGTAGGGAGGCGCGCCCAGGGGTTGGGCATGCCCCCCACCCTCGTGGGCAGCCCGAGACTCTTCTGGCCCAGCTCTTTTACTCCATGGCCTTCTTCTGGTCCAAAAATAAGCTCCGCCAAGTTTCAGGTCAATTGGACTCCGTTTGGTTTTCCTTTTCTGCGATACTCAAAAAGAAGGAAAAAACAGAAACTGTCACTGGGCTCTAGGTTAATAGGTTAGTCCCAAAAATCATATAAAATAGCATATAAATGCATATAAAACATCCTAGATGGATAATATAATAGCATGGAACAATAAAAATTATAGATACGTTGGAGACGTATCAAGCATCCCCAAGCTTAATTCCTGCTCGTCCTCGAGTAGATAAATGATAAAAAGCAGAATTTTTGATGCGGAATGCTACCTAACATAATTATCAATGTAATTTTCTTTATTGTGGCAAGAATATTCAGATCCATAAGATTCAAGACAAAAGTTTAATATTGACATAAAACTAATAATACTTCAAGCATACTAACCAAGCAATTATGTCTTATCAAAATAACATAGCCAAAGAAAGCTTATCCCTACAAAATCATATAGTTTGGCCATGCTTCATTTTCGTCACACAAAATGCTCCCATCATGCACAACAAGCCAAGCAATTGTTTCATACTTTAGTAATCTCAAACTTTTTTCAACTTTCACGCAATACATGAGCGTGAGTCATGGATATATCACTATGGGTGGAATAGAGTATAATGATGGGGGTTATGTGGAGAAGACAAAAAAGGAGAAAGTCTCACATTGACGCGACTAATCAACGGGTTAGGGAGATGCCCATCAATTGATGTCAATGCAAGGAGTAGGGATTGCCATGCAACGAATGCACTAGAGCTATAAATGTATGAAAGCTCAACAAAAGAAACTAAGTGGGTGTGGATCCAACTTGCTTGCTCACGAAGACCTAGGGCATTTGAGGAAGCGCATGGAATATACAATCCAAGTTCTATAATGAAAAATTCCCACTAGTATATGAAAGTGACAAAACAAGAGACTCTCTATCATAAAGATCATGGTGCTACTTTGAAGCACAAGTGTGGAAAAAAGGATAGTAGCATTGTCCCTTTTTATTTCTTTTCTCTTATTTTTGGGCCTTTCCTTTTTTTATTTGGCCTTTCTCCCTTCTTTTTTTATTTTTTTATTTGGTACAATGATCTATTAATGATGATCATCACACTTCTATTTATTTACAACTCAATGACTATAACTCGATACTAGAACAAAATATGACTCTATATGAATGCCTCCGGCGGTGTACCAGGATGGGCAATGAATCAAGAGTGACATGTATGATAAATTATGCATGGTGGCTTTGCCACAAATACGATGTCAACTACATGATCATGCAAGGCAATATGACAATGATGAAGCGTGTCATAATAAATGAAATGGTGGAAAGTTGCATGGCAATATATCTCGGAATGGCTATGGAAATGCCATAATAGGTAGGTATGGTGGCTATTTTGAGGAAGATATGAGGAGGTTTACGTGTGATAGAGCATATCATATCATGGGGTTTGGATGCACCGGCGAAGTTTGCACCAACTCTCAAGGTGAGAAAGGGCAATACACGATACCAAAGAGGCTAGCAATGATGGAAAGGTGAGAGTGCGTATAATCCATGGACTCAACATTAGTCATAAAGAACTCACATACTTATTGCAAAAATCTACAGGTCATTAAAAACCAAGAATTATGTGCATGCTCCTAGGGGGATAGATTGGTAGGAAAAGACCATCGCTCATCCCCGACCGCCACTCATAAGGATGACAATCAAAGAACACCTCATGTTTCAAATTTGTTACACAACGGTTACCATACGTGCATGCTACGGGACTTGCAAACTTCAACACAAGTATTTCTCAAATTCACAACTACTCAACTAGCATGACTCTAATATTACCATCTTCATATCTCAAAACAATCATCAAGTATCAAACTTCTCATAGTATTCAATGCACTTTTATGAAAGTTCTTATTATACCAATCTTGAATGCCTATCATATTAGGACTAATTTTATAGCCAAAGCAAACTACAATGTTGTTCTAAAGGATTCTCAAAATAATACAAGTAAAGCATGAGATCTCAATAATTTCTATACAATAAAACCACCACCGTGCTCTAAAAGATATAAGTGAAGCACTAGAGCAAAATTATCTAGCTCAAAAGATATAAGTGAAGCACATAGAGTATTCTAATAAATTCCGATTCATGTGTGTCTCTCCCAAAAGGTGTGTACATAAAGGATGATTTTGGTAGACTAGAAAGCAAAGACTCAAATCATAAAAGGCACTCCAAGCAAAACACATATCATGTGGTGAATAAAAATATAGCATCAAGTAAAGTTACCGATGGACGAAGACGAAAGAGGGGATGCCATCCGGGGCACCCCCAAGCTTAGGCTCTTGGTTGTACTTGAATATTACCTTGGGGTGCCTTGGGCATCCTCAATCTTAGGCTCTTGCCACTCCTTATTCCATAGTCCATCGAATCTTTACCCAAAACTTGAAAACTTCACAACACAAAACTTAACAAAAAAGTCGTAAGCTCCGTTAGCATAAGAAAATAAATCACCACTTAGGTACTGTTGTGAACTCATTCTAAATTCATATTTGTGTAATATATATTGTATTCCAACTTCTCTATGGTTCATACCCTCTGATACTACTCATAGATTCATCAAAATAAGCAAACAACACATAGAAAACAGAATCTGTCAAAAAAAGAACAGTCTGTAGAAATATGGAGGTTTCGAATACTTATGACCCTCCAAAAATTATGAAATAAATTGGAGGGCCTGATGAATTTGTCTATTAATCATCTGCAAAATGAATCAACCTAACTACACTCTCCAGTAAAAAATGGCAGCTAATCTCGTGAGCGCAAAAGGTTCTGTTTTTTATAGCAAGATCGCAAAGACTTCACCCAAGTCTTCCCAAAGGTTCTACTTGGCACAAACACTAACTAAATCATAAAACCACATCTAAACAGAGGCTATATGAATTATTTATTACTAAACAGGATCAAAAATCAAAGAACAAAAGTAAAATTGGGTTGCCTCCCAACAAGCGCTATCGTTTAACGCCCCTATCTAGGCATGATGTTTTCAATGATGCTCACATAAAGGATAAGAATTGAAACATAAAGAGAGCATCATGAAGAATATGACTATCACATTTAAGTCTAACCCACTTCCTATGCATAGGGATTTTGTGAGTAAACAATTTATGGGAACAATAATTAACTAGCTTAGGAAGGCAAAACAAGCATAACTTTAAAACTTTAAGCACATAGAGAGGGAACTTGATATTATTGAAATTCCTACAAGAATATATTCCTCCCTCATAATAATTTCAGTAGCATAATGAATGAATTCAACAATATAACTATCACATAAAGCATTCTTTTCATGATCTACAATCATAGAGAATTTACTATTCTCTACATAAGCAAAATTCTTCTCATTCGGAATAGTGGGAGCAAACTCTACAAAATAACTATCATGTGAGGCATAATCCAATTGAAAATTAAAATCATGATGACAAGTTTCATGGTTATCATTATTCTTTATAGCATACATGTCATCACAATAATCATCATAAATAGGAAGCATGCTTTCATCATAATTAATTTGCTCATCATAACTTGGGAGACAAAAAATATCATCTTCATCAAACATAGCTTCCCCAAGCTTGTGGCTTTGCATATCATTAGCATCATGGGTATTCAAATAATTCATACTAACAACATTGCAATCATGCTCATCATCCAAAGATTAAGTGCCAAACATTTTAATACATTCTTCTTCTAACACTTTGGCACAATTATCGGAATCCTTATTTTCACGAAAGACATTAAAAAGATGAAGCATATGAGGCAACCTTAATTCCATTTTTTGTAGTTTTCTTTTATAGACTAAACTAGTGATAAAACAAGAAACTAAAAGATTTGATTGCAAGATCTAAAGATATACCTACAAGCACTAAACTCCCCGGCAACGGCGCCAGAAAAGAGCTTGATGTCTACTACACAACCTTCTTCTTGTAGACGTTGTTGGGCCTCCAAGTGCAGAGGTTTGCAGGACCGTAGTAGATTTCCCTCAAGTGGATGACCTAAGGTTTATCAATCCATGGGAGGTGTAGAATGAAGATGGTCTCTCTCAAACAACCCTGCAACCAAATAACAAAGAGTCTCTTGTGTCCCCAACACACCCAATACAATGGTAAATTGTATAGGTGCACTAGTTCGGCGAAGAGATGGTGATACAAGTGCAATATGGATAGTAGATAATGGTTTTTGTAATCTGAAAAATATAAAAACAGCAAGGTATCAAGTGGTAAAAGTGAGCATAAACGGTATTGCAATGCTAGGAAACAAGGCCTAAGGTTCATACTTTCACTAGTGCAAGTTCTCTCAACAACAATAACATAGTTGGATCCTATAACTATCCCTCAACATGCAACAAAGAGTCACTCTAAAGTCACTAATAGCGGAGAACAAACGAAGAGATTATTGTAGGGTACAAAACCACCTCAAAGTTATTCTTTCTGATCAATCTATTCAAGAGTCCGTAGTAAAATAACACGAAGCTATTCTTTCCATTCAATCTATCCTAGAGTTCGTACTAGGATAACACCTTAAGACACAAATCAACCAAAACCCTTATGTCACCTAGATACTCCAATGTCACCTCAAGTATCCGTGGGTACGATTATACGATATGCATCACATAATATCAGATTCATCTATTCAACCAACACAAAGAACTTCAAAGAGTGCCCCAAAGTTTCTACCGGAGAGTCAAGACAAAAACGTGTGCCAACTCCTATGCATAAGTTCACGAGGTCACATAACTCGCAAATCGATCACCAAAACATACATCAAGTGGATCACATGATATCCCATTGTCACCACAGATAAGCACATGCAAGACATGCATCAAGTGTTCTCAAATCCTTAAAGACTCAATCCGATAGGATAAATTCAAAGGGAAAACTCAATTCATCACAAGAGAGTAGATGGGGAGAAACATCATAAGATCCAAATGTAATAGCAAAGCTCGCGATACATCAAGATCGTTCCGAATCAAGAACACGAGAGAGAGAGAGAGATCAAACACATAGCTACTGGTACATACCCTCAGCCCCGAGGGTGAACTACTCCCTCCTCATCATGGAGAGCACCGGGATGATGAAGATGGCCACCGGAGAGGGATTCCCCCCTCCGACAGGGTGCCAGAATGGGTCTAGATTGGTTTTCGGTGGCTATCGAGGCTTGCGGTGGCGGAACTCCCGATCTAGGTTATATTCTAGAAGTTTGGGTATATATAAGAGGTGTTGGACTCGGGAACAAGACAGGGGGGTCTCAGAGGCGGCTGTCGGTGTCAGAACCGGCGGATCTCGGGTAGGGGGTCCCGAACTGTGCATCTAGGATCGATGGTAACAGGAGACAGGGGACACAATGTTTACCCAGGTTCAGGCCCTCTCTATGGAGGTAATACCCTACGTCCTGCTTGATTGATATTGATGAATATGAGTGTTACAAGAGTTGATCTACCACGAGATCGTAATGGCTAAACCCTAAAAGCCTAGCCTGTATGACTATGGTAATGAACGTCTCCTTTCCGGACTAACCCCTCCGGTTTATATAGACACCGAGGGGATCTAGGGTTTACATAGAGTCGGTTACATAAGAAGGAATCTTAGTAGTCGGTCGCCAAGCTTGCCTTCCACGCCAAGGAGAGTCCAATCCGGACACAGGTATAGTCTCCGGCCTTCATGTCTTCACAGCCCATCAGTCTGGCCCACGAATAACAGGTCGGATGCCCGAGGACCCCTTAGTCCAGGACTCCCTCAGTAGCCCCTGAACCTGGCTTCAATGACGAGGAGTCCGGCGCGCAGATTGTCTTCGGCATTGCAAGGCGGGTTCCCTTCTATCCGAACTTCAAGATAGTCTTCGAATGCGATAATAGTATCCGGACCTGTCGCACACACCATACATAACCGCAGAGAGAATATATATTTTTACATGAGTCTAATCTGCTGACAGCTTTTCATAATATGACATCACGTCTGCCTGGTCACAATTCCAAACCATTTTCATGTTTCGACGCCCCACGTCCCGAGACGTGGTTGCCATTGGCACATCTTGTCAAAGCAGAGATCGTGTCCCCTTAACACGGGATTCTCATCAATGCGGACATGGGTAACCCAACCATGCCGTTTATACAGCCCTTGGGAATAGGAGAATCTTAAGGTGAGTGAGGAGGCGTTAATATTCGTTGCCTTTATAAGGGGATAAGGATTCCCTCTTCCTCTCTCACGCCCTCTCTCTGTCTCCGCCTTTCCGATCTTGAGCTCCAGCGCCCAAGTTCTCATCTCCTTTCCACTCAGGCAACCATGTCCGGATCCGGAGGCCAGGGCAAGTGGATGGTCTCCTCCGTCAAGGAGGAGGACATTACTAAGCTTCGGGCGGCCGGATATTTGGCGAAGGAGATAGCTCACTGTTGCCGACCGAGGGACAAGTCATCCCCACGCCGAAGCCCACCGAGAGGGTAGTGTTCATCCCCCATTTCCTCCATGGGCTAGGGTTTCCACTCCACCCTTTCGTCCGCGAGCTGATGTATTATTACGGGATAGATTTCCATGATCTATCCCCAAATTCCTTCCTCAACATCTCGGCATTTATCATCGTGTGTGAGGCCTTCCTCCGCATCCAACCCCACTTCGGGCTGTGTCTCAAAGTCTTCAACATGAAGCTGAAGGTGGTGGATGGCCAGCACGCGGAGTGCGGAGGAGCCATGGTGAGCAAGCTGTCCAACGTCTCCTGGCCCAAAGGTGCTTTTGTGGACACGGTAAAGGAGTGGCAGAAGCAGTGGTTCTACATCACAGAACCTCGCGGCACCACCTGGGCTGCAGCTGCCGAATTCCACTCCGGCGCTCTGCTACCTCTTGAGCACTGTGTTGGATTTCCCCGAAGAGGAAGGGATGATGCAGAAAAGTAGCGTAAGTATTTCCCTCAGTTTTTGAGAAACAAGGTATCAATCCAGTAGGAGGTTGCGCGCGCGTCCCCTAGTACCTGCACAAAGCAAATAACTCCTCGCAACCAACACGATAAGGGGTTGTCAATCCCTTCACAGTCACTTACGAGAGTGAGATCTGATAGATATGATAAGATAATATTTTTGGTATTTTTATGATAAAGATGCAAAGTAAAATAAAAGCAAAGTAAATAACTAAGTATTGGAAGATTAATATGATGAAGATAGACCCGGGGGCCATAGGTTTCACTAGTGGCTTCTCTAAAGAGCATAAGTATTCTACAGTGGGTGAACGAATTATTGTTGAGCAATTGACAGAATTGAGCATAGTTATGAGAATATCTAGGTATGATCATGTATATAGGCATCACGTCCGAGACAAGTAGACCGACTCCTGCCTGCATCTACTACTATTACTCCACTCATCGACCGCTATCCAGCATGCATCTAGAGTATTAAGTTAATGAAAACAGAGTAATGCCTTAAGCAAGATGACATGATGTAGAGGGATAAATTCATGCAATATGATAAAAAAAACCATCTTGTTATTCTCGATGGTAACAATACAATACATGCCTTGTTGCCCCTACTGTCACTGGGAAAGGACACCGCAAGATTGAACCCAAAGCTATGCACTTCTCCCATTGCAAGAAAGATCAACCTAGTAGGCCAAACCAAACTGATAATTCGAAGAGACTTGCAAAGATAACCAATATACATAAAAGAATTCAGAGAAGATTCAAATATCGTTCATAGATAGACTTGATCATAAACCCACAATTCATCGGTCTCAACAAACACACCGCAAAAAGAAGATTACATCGAATAGTTCTCCACAAGAGAGGGGGAGAACATTGTATTGAGATCCAAAAAGAGAGAAGAAGTCATCTAGCTAATAACTATGGACCTGAAGGTCTGAGGTAAACTACTCACACTTCATCGAAGAGGCTATGGTGTTGATGTAGAAGCCCTCCGTGATGGATACCCCCTCCGGCGGAGCTCCGGAACAGGCCCCAAGATGGGATCTCGTGGATACAGGAAGTTACGGCGGTGGAATTAGGGTTTGTGGCTCCGTATCTGATCATTTGGGGGTACGTAGGTATATATAGGAGGAAGGAGTACGTCGGTGGAGCAACAGGGGGCCCACGAGGGTGGAGGGTGCGTCTGGGGGGGGGGGGGTAGGCGCGCCCCCCTATCTCGTGGCCTCCTCCTTTGTTTCTTGACGTAGGGTCCAAGTCTCCTGGATCATGTTCGGTGAGAAAATCACGTTCCCGAGGGTTTCATTCCGTTTGGACTCCGTTTGATATTCCTTTTCTTCGAAACCCTAAAATAGGCAAAAAACAACAATTCTGGGCTGGGCCTCCGGTTAATAGGTTAGTCCCAAAAATAATATAAAAGTGGAAAATAAAGCCCAATAATGTCCAAAATAGTAGATAATATAGCATGGAGCAATCAAAAATTATAGATACGTTGGAGACGTATCAAGCATCCCCAAGCTTAATTCCTGCTCGTCCTCGAGTAGGTAAATGATTAAAACAGAATTTTTGATGTGGAATGCTACTTGGCATAATTTTTAATGTAATTCTTCTTAATTGTGGTATGAATATTCAGATCCGAAAGATTCAAGATAAAAGTTCATATTGACATAAAAAAAATACTTCAAGCATACTAACAAAGAAATCATGTCTTCTCAAAATAACATGGCAAAGAAAGTTATCCCTACAAAATCATATAGTCTGGCTACGCTCTATCTTCACCACACAAAGTATTTAGATCATGCACAACCCTGATGACAAGCCAAGAAATTGTTTCATACTTTTGACATTCTCAAAACTTTTTCAATCTACAAGCAATACATGAGCGTGAGCCATGGATATATCACTATAGGTGGAATAGAATGGTGGTTGTGGAGAAGAAAAAAAGGGAGAAGATAGTCTCACATCAACTAGGCGTAACGGGCCATGGAGATGACCATCAATAGATATCAATGTGAGTGAGTAGGGATTGCCATGCAACGGATGCACTAGATCTATAAGTATATGAAAGCTCAACAAAAGAAACTAAGTGGGTGTGCATCCAACTTGCTTGCTCACGAAGACCTAGGGCAATTTGAGGAAGCCCATCATTGGAATATACAAGCCAAGTTCTATAATGAAAAATTCCCACTAGTATATGAAAGTGATGAAATGAGAGTCTCTCTACTATGAATATCATGGTGCTACTTTGAAGCACAAGTGTGGTAAAAGGATAGTAGCATTGCCCCTTCTCTCTTTTTCTCTCATTTTTTTATTTGAGCCTTTTCTATTTTTTATGGCCTCTTTTCTTTCTCTCTTTTTTTTCGTCCGGAGTCTCATCCCGACTTGTGGGGGAATCATGGTCTCCATCATCCTTTCCTCACTGGGACAATGCTCTAAAAATGATGATCATCACACTTTTATTTTCTTACAACTCAACAATTACAACTCAATACTTAGAACAAAATATGACTCTATATGAATGCCTCCGGAGGTGTACCGGGATATGCAATGACTCATGAGTGACATGTATGAAAGAATTATGAACGGTGGCTTTGCCACAAATACGATGTCAACTACATGATCATGCTAAGAAATATGACAATGATGGAGTGTGTCATAATAAACGGAACGGTGGAAAGTTGCATGGCAATATATCTCGGAATGGCTATGGAAATGCCATAATAGGTAGGTATGGTGGCTATTTTGAGGAAGGTATATGGTGGGTGTATGATACCAGCGAAAGGTGCATGGTATTAGAGAGGCTAGCAATGGTGGAAGGGTGAGAGTGCGTATAATCCATGGACTCAACATTAGTCATAAAGAACTCATATACTTATTGCAAAAATCTACAAGTTATCAAAGCAAAGTATTACGCGCAGGCTCCTAGGGGGATAGATTGGTAGGAAAAGACCATCGCTCGTCCTCGACCGCCACTCATAAGGAAGACAATCAATAAATAAATCATGCTCCGACTTCATCACATAACGGTTCACCATACGTGCATGCTACAGGAATCACAAACTTTAACACAAGTATTTCTCAAATTCACAACTACTCAACTAGCACAACTTTAATATCACCATCTTCATATCTCAAAACAATTATCAAGCACCAAACTTCTCATAGTATTCAACACACTCATAAGAAAGTTTTATTATTCTTGAATACCAAGCATATTAGGATTATTTAAGAAAATTACCATGATATTTAAGACTCTCAAAATAATCTAAGTGAAGCATGAGAGATCAATAGTTTCTATAAAACAAATCCACCACCGTGCTCTAAAAGATATAAGTGAAGTACTAGAGCAAAACTATATAACTCAAAAGATATAAGCAAAGCACAGAGTATTCCAACAAATTCCAAATCATGTATGGCTCTCTCAAAAGGCGTGTACAGAAAGGATGATTGTGGTAAACTAACAAATAAAGACTCAAATAATACAAGATGCTCCAAGCAAAACACATATCATGTGGTGAATAAAAATATAGCTCCAAGTAAAGTTACCGATAGAAGTAGACGAAAGAGGGGATGCCTTCCGGGGCATCCCCAAGCTTTGGCTTTTAGGTGTCCTTAAACTATCTTGGGGGTGCCATGGGAATCGCCAAGCTTAGGCTCTTGCAACTCCTTGTTCCATAATCCATCAAATCTTTACCCAAAACTTGAAAACTTCACAACACAAAACTTAAAGTAGAAAATCTCGTGAGCTCCGTTAGCGAAAGAAAACAAAAGACCACTTCAAGGTACTGTAATGAACTAATTATTTATTTATATTGGTGTTAAACCTACTGTATTCCAACTTCTCTATGGTTTATAAACTATTTTACTAGCCATAGATTCATCAAAATAAGCAAACAACACACGAAAAACAGAATCTGTCAAAAACAGAACAGTCTGCAGTAATCTGTATCTAGAGCAAGATATGGAACCCCAAAAATTCTAAAATAAATTTCTGGACGTGAGGAATTTTTCTACTAATCATATTCAAAAATAGTTAACTAAATATCACTTTCCAAATAAAAATGGCAGCAGTTCTCGTGAGCGATAAAGTTTCTGTTTTTTACAGCAAGATATCAAGACTTTCCCCAAGTCTTCCCAACGGTTCTACTTGGCACAAACACTAATTAAACACAAAAAAACACAACCAAAACATATGATAGATAAATTATTTATTACTAAACAGGAGCAAAAAGCAAGGAATAAAAATAAAGTTGGGTTGCCTCCCAACAAGCGCTATCGTTTAACGCCCCTAGCTAGGCATAAAAAGCAAGGATAGATCTAGGTATTGCCTGGTAGGCGATCCATAAGTGGATCTCATAATAGATTCATAAGGTAATTTAATTTTCTTTCTAGGAAAGTGTTCCATTCCTTTCCTTAACAGAAATTGGAATCTAATATTTCCTTCCTTCATATCAATAATTGCACCAATCGTTCCGAGGAAAGGTCTACCAAGAATAATAGGACATGAAGGATTGCAATCTATGTCAAGAACAATAAAATCTACGGGCACATAATTCCTATTTGTCACAATAAGAACATCATTAATTCTTCCCATAGGTTTCTTAATAGTGGAATCCGCAAGGTGCTAGTTTAGAGAGCAATCATCAAAATCACGGAAACCTAACATATCACACAAAGTCTTTCGAATCGTGGAAATACTAGCACCCAAATCACATAAAGCATAGAACTCATGATCTTTAATCTTAATTTTAATAGTTGGTTCCCACTCATCATAAAGTTTTCTAGGGATAGACACTTCCAATTCAAGTTTTTCTTCATAAGATTGCTTCAAGGCATCAACGATATGTTTAGTAAACGCTTTATTTTGACTATAAGCATCAGGAGAATTTAGCACGGATTGCAACAAGGAAATGCAATCAATCAAAGAGCAATTTTCATAATTAAATTCCTTAAAATCCAAAATAGTGGGTTTAGCAACATCTAGGGTTTTAATTCCTTCAATCCCACTTTTATCACTTTTAGCATCAAGATCTAAAAACTCCGAATTTTTGGAACGCCTTCTAGGTAAAGGTGGATCATATTCAGTCCCATAATTATTAAGATTCATATTGCAAAACAAATATTTAATAGGGGACACATCAATAACTTTTAGATCTTCATCTTTATTTTCATAGGAACTAGAAGAACACGCTCTTATAAAGGCATCTTTCTTAGCACGCATCCTAGCGGTTCTTTCTTTGCACTCATCAATGGAAATTCTCATGGCTTTGAGAGACTCATTGATATCATGCTTAGGTGGAATAGATCTAAGTTTCAAAGAATCAACATCAAGAGAAATTCTATCAACGTTCCTAGCCAAATCATCAATCTTAAGCAATTTTTCTTCAATCAAAGAATTGGAATTCTTTTGCGAAGTAATAAATTCTTTAATATTAGATTCAGAACCAGAGGGCATCTTATTGTAATTTCCAATTAGAATTGTTGTAGGAATTACCATAATTATTAGAGGGATTACTAGGATAAGGCCTAGGATTAAAATTTCCTCTATACGCGTTGTTACCAAAATTATTCCTACCAACAAAATTCACATCCATAGATTCATTATTATTCTCAATCAAAGTAGACAAGGGCATATCATTAGGATCAGAAGAAACACTCTTACTAGCAAATAATTTCATAAGTTCATCCATCTTTCCACTCAAAACTTTAGTTTCTTTTATCGCATGCACCTTTTTATTAGTAGATCTTTCAGTATGCCATTGAGAATAATTAACCATAATATTATCTAGGACTTTAGTAGCTTCTCCTAAAGTGATTTCCATAAAAGTGCCTCCCGCGTCCGAATCTAAAATATTTCTAGAAGCAAAATTCAATCCGGCATAAAATTTTTGTATAATCATCCACAAATTCAAACCATGAGTAGGGCAATTATGTGTCATTAATTTCATCCTCTCCCAAGCTTGTGCAACATGTTCATGATCAAGTTGCTTAAAATTCATAACATCGTTTCTAAGGGAGATGATCTTAGCAGGAGGAAAATACTTAGAGATAAAAGCATCTTTGCACTTGTTCCAAGAATCAATACTATTTTTAGGCAAAGACGAAAACCAAGCTTTAGCACGATCTCTAAGCAAAAAAGGAACTAGCTTCAATTTAACAATGTCATTATCCACATCTTTCTTCTTTTGTATATCACACAAATCAACGAAGCTATTTAGATGGATAGTGGCATCTTCACTAGGAAGGCCGGAAAACGGATCTTTCATGACAAGATTCAGCAAAGCAGCATTAATTTCACAAGATTCGACATCGGTAAGAGGAGCAATCAGAGTGCCAATAAAATCATTATTGTTGGTATTGGTAAAGTCACATAATTTAGTGTTATCTTGAGCCATCATGACAAGCAAGCAATCCAAGACACAAGCAAACAAAAAGCAAGCGGGAAAAAGAGGCAGATAGAGAAAGAGAGGGAGGATAGAGAGAGAGGGCGAATAAAACAACAAGGGTGAAGTGGGGGAGAGGAAAACGAGAGGCAAATGGCAAATAATGTAATGCAGGAGATAAGGATTGTGATGGGTACTTGGTATGTTGACTTTTGCATAGACGCCAGAAATGGCTCGTTGTTGGAAGTCAAATCTTGACTTGCACGAACCTCCCCGGCAACGGCGCCAGAAATGGCTCGTTGTCGAGAGTCTGATTTTGACTTACGCGAACCTCCCCGGCAATGGCGCCAGAAATTCTTCTTGCTACCTCTTGAGCACTGCGATGGATTTCCCCGAAGAGGAAGGGATGATGCAGCAAAGTAGTGTAAGTATTTCCCCCAGTTTTTGAGAACCAAGGTATCAATCCAGTAGGAGGTTGAGCGCGCGTCTCCTAGTACCTGCACAAAGCAAATAACTCCTCGCAACCAACACGATAAGGGGTTGTCAATCCCTTCACGGTCACTTACGAGAGTGAGATTTGATAGATATGATAAGATAATGTTTTTGGTATTCTTATGATAAAGATGCAAAGTAAAATAAAAACAAAGTAAATAACTAAGTATTGGAAGATTAATATGATGAAGATAGACCCGGGGGCCATAGGTTTCACTAGTGGCTTCTCTCAAGAGCACAAGTATTCTACGATGGGTGAACGAATTACTGTTGAGCAATTGACAAAATTGAGCATAGTTATGAGAATATCTATGTATGATCATGTATATAGGCATCACGTCCGAGACAAGTAGACCGACTCCTACCTGCATCTACTACTATTACTCCACTCATCGACCGCTATCCATCATGCATCTAGAGTATTAAGTTAATGAAAACAGAGTAACGCCTTAAGCAAGATGACATGATGTAGAGGGATAAATTCATGCAATATGATAAAAAACCCATCTTGTTATCCTCGATGGCAACAATACAATACGTGCCTTGCCGCCCCTACTGTCACTGGGAAAGGACATCGCAAGATTGAACCCAAAGCTAAGCACTTCTCCCATTGCAAGAAAGATCAATCTAGTAGGCCAAACCAAACTGATAATTCGAAGAGACTTGCAAAGATAACCAATATACATAAAAGAATTCAGAGAAGATTCAAATATTGTTCATAGATAGACTTGATCATAAACCCACAATTCATCGGTCTCAACAAACACACCGCAAAAAGAAGATTACATCGAATAGTTCTCCACAAGAGAGGGGGAGAACATTGTATTGATATCCAGAAAGAGAGAAGAAGCCATCTAGCTAATAACTATGGACCCGAAGGTCTGAGGTAAACTACTCACACTTCATCGGAGATGCTATGGTGTTGATGTAGAAGCCCTTCGTGATGGATACCCCCTCCGCCGGAGCTCCAGAACAGGCCCCAAGATGGGATCTCGTGGATACAGGAAGTTACAATGGTGGAATTAGGGTTTTGGCTTCGTATCTGATTGTTTGGGGGTACATAGGTATATATAGGAGGAAGGAGTACATCGGTGGAGCAACAGGGGGCCACGAGGGTGGAGGGCGCTCCTGGGGGGGAGGCGCGCCCCCTACCTCATGGCCTGCTACTTTGTTTCTTGACGTAGGGTCCAAGTCTCCTAGATCATGTTCGGTGAGAAAATCACGTTCCTGAAGGTTTCATTCCGTTTGGACTCCGTTTGATATTCCTTTTCTTCGGAACCCTAAAATAGGCAAAAAAACAGCAATTTTGGGCTGGGCCTCCGGTTAATAGGTTAGTCCCAAAAATAATATAAAAGTGGAAAATAAAGCCCAATAATGTCCAAAACAGTAGATAATATAGCATGGAGCAATCAAAAATTATAGATACGTTGGAGAAGTATCAAGCTCCCATGCGACTCACCTCCTGGGTCGAGAAGAGTCCGGACTGGGGTTCCCCTGATGAGGTGATAGCGCTGCAGACACGCGTTCAAAGCATGGTAACCAAGAAAGTCAAGCTCGTTGATGTGATCCAGGTGATGCTAGTTCACCGGATCCTTCCGTGCCAGCGCTGTCGGGTTTGGGGTTCCGGCAGACCCTTGAGGTTCGAACACTGGGGTGCGTGCGGAGATCTCTCCCCTACCGATCTACGTCTGATCCTCTCGTGCGAACTAAGATGAAAATGATGAACAACACAAGAGACACGAGGTTTATACTAGTTCGGGCCACCGTTGTGGTGTAATACCCTACTCCAGTGTGTGGTGTGGTGGATTGCCTCTGGGGCTGATGATGGACAGTACAAGGGAAGAACAGCCTCGCGAGAGGTGTTCTTGAGTTGGTGCGATGAACTGCAAGGGTGAGTTCATCGCCTCTCTCTCTCTCTGTTAGGGTTCTACCAGATCTCTCGATGTTCTTGGGGTGTCTAGATGTCTCTGGGGATCTCTAGATGTCTAGATGATGTCTACTCTGTGGTGGCTAGCTCTATTTATAGAGGCCCTGGGCCTCTCCCCAAATAATGAGCGGGAAGGGCGCCAACAATTGGCCATTTCGAATGGGAACATCTAGTACAAGTTATCCTTACCAAAGGTGGTCTTCGGCTGCCAAAAGCACTGGCGATGACGCCGTCTTGGGCTCCACGGTGACCTCCGTCCTGCCATCCGGCTGGTCTTGGTCTTGTTGCACCGGAATGGTAACCTTTGCCTGATGCCTTGGCCTGTGCTTGCCCCCTTTGCACCAAAGGGGAAACAAGGACATTGCGCCGGCCGGCGCCCGCCTGGTCTCGATCGTCATGGCTTGCATCACGGGTTCCTCACGAGGTACCCCTGCCTTGATCTCTCCGCCTCCTCGCGAGCCTGCCTGATGAGGCTGCCTCTGAGGAAGCTTTCTGTCGTCCGCCCCGCGAGGCTTGGCCCCTCGCGAGGGTCTTTGAGCTTGAGCTGATGAAGATGGGCCGCGCTGGGCCACCGCTTGAGCCACGCCGCAGGCCGCAGGCAGGCAAGTCTGGGGACCCCTATTCCCAGAACGCCGATAGTAGCCCCCGGGCCCAAGGCGCGCGCGGGCTTGGCTTAGCAGAGAAGCGAAGGGGCAAGCGTGAAGCGCCGCGGGCCCTAACAGCCTGCGGCCTTTGGCGCCGTGTGGCGGTTGATTGGGCGTGGGCGTCTGCACTTCCCACGACGCCTCGTCAACTGCACGACTGACAAAAAAGGGGGGGGCCTTGGCCAGGCTTACTTGCCCCGCTCTCGTCCGTCTTGCCCTAGATCCTCTTTCTCGTTCTCCTTCCTCTTGCTCCCGAAATCCTCCAAATCCATCTCAATCCTTCGCATCCGGCACGCCATGGCGCCTCGCAAGTCCCCGGCTGATGCTTGGTACTCGCCGGCCCTAGATTCCCTGAATTTGTCGGAGAAGAACCTCGCCCTCGCGCGCCTGATGACGATGGCGCAGGGTAGCGAGGGAGCGACTGTGCTCAAGGTCGGCTCCGATCAGCCTGAGGGTAAGGGGAGCACCTTCTACCCGTTCTTCGTGAGCGCCATTGTCGCTGGCCTGGTGCCTCCTTTCTCTGAGTTCTTCCATGCCGTTCTCCGCCAATACAACCTGCAGGCTCTGCATCTCCACCCCAACTCTGTCCTTCTCCTGGCGATTTTCGCCTACTATTGTGAGGCTCATGTTGGTGTGAAGCCCTCGGTGGCCTTGCTACGCCACTTTTTCTCCCTCCGGGTTTCTGGTGCTCAGGTCTCTGCATGCGCGAGCTTCATTGCCTATGCCAGCTCCAACGCCATCTCGAAGCCTGGGAAGAGGATTGAAGGCTACTGGAGCAGGTGGGTCATGATGGATGTTGGGCGCCTCCACCCTCGTCTGGTATTGCCCACGGGGCAACCTAAGTCCGTTGACACATGGTCCCGCGCGGAGCTCGTTGACCCTCGCGCGAAGGCGGTGTTGAGGAGGATGAACACGGACCTGAGACCAAGCAACACGGAGGCGGCGAAGCTGACCGGGGCCATGCTCCTGAGGGAGTTCTTGGAGCACTGGGTGGCTCCGCTCCAGGAGCACCCGCTCCCACTATGGGGGCTTGGAGGAGCAGACACCGCCCTGCGCCTGAGCTCCGAGGCCCTGACCGACGAGGATCTGGCTGCGGCCCTGCATTCCTTGGTTGGGGGAGACGTGGCGAGCCCGGTGGGCGCCCCCGTCCCCCTATTCCTTCGTGACGACTGGGAGCTGGTGGTGAACCCCATGCCCACCTTCAACGATGAGGGGATGGTGCCCGCGGCAGCTCCCGAAGATCTGGCGGTCTTGGCGATGGTGAACTTGTTCTCCGGCAGCTCCAGCGGGGAAGAGGAGGAAGAAGAGGCGGAGGAGGAAGTGTCCGACCCAGAGGAGACTGGCGAGGATTGGGGGGAGTCCTTCCCTCGGCGCAGGTCCCAGGCCCTCCGCTCCATGCCAGACGACGACGAGGCCGGCGCCAGGCGAGGAAAGGAGGGTTCTTCCTCGGTCACGAGGAAGGGTAGGTCGAGCCTGGTTCTCCCAGGGTCTGCTCTGGTCCCTGGGGGTCCAAGGCCAGCTCCGTCTCTCCTGACGCGCCTTCTGCTTTCGGGCCCTCCAAGGCTGACCCCCGCTGCAGGCTCTCGGGCTTCAAGTATGACCGGAAGTTGGACAACGTCCAGTAAGTGCTCGATTCGTGCTCTGCTTGGTTCCTGCCACTGAGGCTTGATGTTTGTGCTCTTTTACCAGGCCGGCACCTGCGGCCAAGAGGTTGAAGGAGGCTTCTGCGGCCCTGCTTGGGGCGAATCCGTCTGCCGGGGAGACGCCTTCGGCTGTTGGGGGAGAGGACGGCGAGGCCCGCACCTTTCCGACCCAACCGCCCTCGCGAGGCCAACTAGGGCACCCCGGTGAGGAGTCAGCCCCCGTGGCCCCGCTGGACTTGGAGTCGACTGTGCCCGATGCTGCGGCCATGGCGGCCAAGGCTGACGGGGTCCCTTCCTGCCAAGCCGTGGCCATCCTGCCATCTTCTCCGCCTGCTCCACAGGTTCTTGTCTCTTCTGCTCCCTCCGCCACTGTCCTGGACCAGGTTGCCAACGAGCTGAGCCAGCTGCAGGAGGATCTCCTGAGCGCGGACCCTCGTCTGCTGACCGGGCGCCTGGAGTTGGCCTCTGGCTGGGCCCGTTCTGCTGCCTCCGTCCGAGCGGTGTTGAGCCAAGCTGTGTCGTCCTCCGACAAGGAGAGGAGGGCTGCCAACCAAGCCAAGGCCGCTCACGATGCTGCCCTGGGCGACATCGCAAATGCCCGGGGCCGCTGCAAGACGCTTGAGGCAGAGCTGCAAGGCCTGCGCGACGAGCTCGCCAAGGAGGTGCGTAGCCGCCAGGAGAAGGAGAAGGAGATGAAGGCTAGGGAGGCCGCCGCCAAGGACTGGGACGCCAAGCTTGATGTCCACCACAGCCGACCGGAGACGCTGGAGCGGTCGCTGGAGGCGGAGAGGACCGAGCTGGACGCCAAGGAAAAGGTCCTGGCGGAGGACCGGGCGGCCTTCTCGGAGCTGGAGAAGAAGGCTCGAGGCATACTGAAGACGCTGTATGAGAGTTACCTGGAGGAGCCGTTAGCTGGTGCGGAGGACGGCCCCACCAAGCCGCTCCCCTTCCTGGTTGATGCGCTTGAGAACGTCGCAGACGGCCTTGGCCCCACGGTCGAGGCCGAGGCGCGTGCCCTATCTTCTGCGGCGCTGACGCGTGTCCTCAACCATGTCTACCTGCGTGACCCCAATGTCGACTTCGACAGCCTGCTGGAGCCCGTGAGCGGCGACCGTGCCACTGCCGCCGCTGAGGCCGTGAGGAGACGAGCCGAGGTTTTGCTGGGGAAGTTCCGCTCCCCCAGCGTCCTGCCCAGGCGCGGTGCCGCCGGCCTTGCGACCTCGGGAGGCGAAGCCGTCTAGCGTGACTCCACCGCCGGTGACGACGCTACTGGGGAGTGATTCCTTCACGACTTCCATCCTGTTTTATTCCTGCACATGCACCATGCCTCGCGGAGGCGTTAAAACTTGTGTTTGGCGTTGTGGAACAATCTTATGGCTTGTAATATTTGCTTTGGATTTCCCGGAATTTGCATTTTCCTCTCCTACTTGTTTACACTCTACGTCGGCAGGGCCCGACCCCGCGTGTACCTCACCCAGCGTTAACCCCGACCGAAAACCAAGGACGGGTCTACGGAGTGAGGGGCTACGTGGCAAGTTAGGCTCCTCAGTCGCGATGCTCAAGAGTCCCCCTTGACGCGCGAGCAACAAGTAGGGACGGGGGGAGCGAGGAGTGGATTGATCGTTCTACGTCGGCAGGGCCCGACCCCGCGCGTACCTCACCCAGCGTTAGCCCCGACCGGGAACAAAGGACGGGACTAAGGAGTGAGGGGCTACGTGGCAAGTTAGGCTCCTGAGTCGCGATGCTCAGGAGTCCCCCTAGACGCTCAAACGGGTTTCGTACCTTGGCTCCGCTTGGGGAGTGGCACGCGAGGACCAGGTCCAAGGGACCTGGCTGGGTGGCGTGCGCTCTGGCGAGGCGCAGGCGTAGCCCCCGTGTCCAGCCCCCTCGCGCGGCACTCCCAAGGGGAGGTGTTGCGATGGTGCCGGACACTGAGCTCTGGGCTCCCTGAGGTTGGTACGGCCATGGGCCGCCCTCAGTTGTTTATCACCAGCGCGGAGCATAGCGCTTCCGTATGTGTACGGGCATAGCCGCTCCTCGGCAGTGTCGTCAGCCAGCGCGGAGCATGGTGCTTCCACTGGTGCGTGGGAGGGGGCTCCCCTCTGGGAGGAGCCCCCGGGGCGTGTACAGCCCCGCCCTGACACGTGGCCGGCATGGTAGGGCTAGGAGAGGTGTATCTGGGCACCCGTAAGCCAGCGCGGGACTCACAAGGCCCTACCTCGAGGCGGGTTGCGCCTGGCTCTAGGCCTTTATCAATTGGTGTGTTCCTGCAGGGTTGTTAGAATGCAAATGCTCTACGTCCTTAGGTCCCGGCCCCCGAGCAAGCTCAGCCGCTGCTGGTATGACAGGTCACGATGCCGTGGGTCAAGGCCAGGGAGTGAGGGCTGGAGAGCCAGTAAGAGCCCATGAGTCACGATTCTCAGGCGCCCCCCTTTTAACGTGCAAGCGCTTTGCACGACGACAAGCAGTAGGTGATAATTATGGAAAGCATGAAAGAACAACTTCATCCTAGGGTTAACGCTGGAAAAGCAACTACCGCTGGGTCGGGCCCGAGCGGCGTGGGGATGATGCAGCCCGAGGGGCGCCCCCAACAAGGTAAATAAAGAGCATAAACAAAATGGATACATGCCGCGGGGACGGACCCACGCGGCCTGGGAATGGTGCAGCCCTGTGGGCGCTCCTAGCTGAAAGTAGAACTCTGAAAGATGTCACCTAGTGCTGTTGAAGATGAAGTGATGCTGAGGAAGTGAGCGATGCGCGGTGAAGATGTCAGCCCTCATGAGCCCCCAGGCCCAGGGGCCTCGGAGGCTCTGGTGGCACGTGCAGGTCTTCGGGGATCATCACCACCTCCGCCAGGACCGCGCGATGCCTAACCTCTTGAGCCTCCAGAATGCTCCTCAACAAGCGCTGATGTGCGGCGACCGTGCTCGGCAGGCCGAAGTGCATGCGAACATAGCTATGGGGTGGTCCCATGTAGCGCCCTACGGCCGAAGGCCATAGACGCTCCTGGGACGCAGCTCGGTTGAGCCCTGGTACGTCAACACAGACGCGCAGTCCTCCATCATCGCCTGGATGTGGGGCCACGGCAGGCAAGCGGCGGCTGCCGCACATGACTTTGGACTCTTGTAGCTCTTGGGTGTTCCTTGCGATGAACTCCTGAGGGTTTTGTCTCCTTTGACTTGTACCTTTCTGAGGGAAGCGTGCCTGGAAGCACCCCTCCAAGTGGTGCCCGAGCGTCTCCCCCGCGACCTTGGCAAGGTCGGTGGCTCTCCAAGAGAGAGCCCCCGAGCCCTGCCCGAGGAGGGCGCTGGGCACGCCTTCCTATGCGCGAGAGGGCGGCGCTCCCTGATCGGGCGTGAATCCTGACGCAATACCTCCGGAGGTGCCTGCTTCCTTGTGGATCTGGCCAGGTGAGGCCTTCTTCTTCTTCAGGGTCGCCTCGGGAGGCCTCCTGCTCCTGCGATCTGGTTCTTCGATTGCTGCGGCTTGGAATGCACGCTCGAGCGAGCACACTATGTCCCTTTCTTCATAGGGTACGGTGATGACTCCACTGCTTCCTGGCATCTTGAGGACATTGTAACCATGGTGAGTCACTGCCATAAACTTGGCTAGGGCTGGGTACCCGAGGATGGTGTTGTACGGAAGGCGGATGTGAGCGACGTCGAAGTCGATGAGCTCGGTGCGGTAGTTGTTGCGTTGCCCGAAGGTGACCGGAAGGTGAACCTGCCCAATTGGAACAGTGGAACCATCGGTGACTCCTGAGAAAGGCTTGGTCGGCTGAAGGTGGTCGTATGGCACTTGGAGATTGTCGAACGTCTCGACGGACAGGACGTTGAGTCCTGATCCGCCATTGATGAGGGTCCTGGTGACCTGCACATTGCTGATGACTGGGGAGCAAAGCATCGGGAGGACTCCGGCCGTTGCCACACACTTGAGCTGGTATGCGGAACTGAATGTGATCGCGCACGAAGACCACCTGAGAGGGCGCGTGGCCTCAAGCTTGGGAAGGACTGCATTCACCTCGCGAGCAAACTGCTTGAAGATGCGTTGTGAGACTGGGGCCTGGGCGCCGCCCAGGATGAAAGCAATTGCACGCGGCTCTTGGAAGCCCGCAGCCCCATCGTCTTGGTGTTGGTCTTCGTTCCTCCTCGGTGGAGGCGGCAGAGGAGGGAGGCCTGCGTTGCCGCGAGGACGGTCCTCACGAGGCTGGTCCCTCCAGCCTCCCTCGCGAAGCTGGTACTGCCAGTGGTCCTCGCGAGGGCGGTCACGCCATCCCTGGCAAAGGCCACGGTCTTCCCATCGTCCACCGCCTCTTCCTCCTCCTCGGCCGTAGCCCCTGTCGTGGCGCTCTGGGCGTCGGCCGATTCGCCCATCTCGCATAGCTCTGAGCTCTCTTGACATTCATTGGTGTTGTGGGTGTGGAGGTCGTGGTACACGCAGTACCGTCCGCCCTTAGATGACTCAGGCTGATCCCTGCCTCGCTTGGTGTCCGGTTCTGCTGCTAGCACGACAGCCCCCTTGCGCTTCACGTCCTTGGCCTTGAGCTTCTTTTCTTCTGGGTCGGCTGCCGGGAGCTCGAGAAGGGAGAGACGCCCTTCCTCAGCCCTAGCGCACTTGGTCGCCAAGTTGAATAGCTCCAGGGATGTGCACAGGTCTTCATGGATTGCTAGCTCTTCCTTCATCTTGACGTCGCGCACTCCGTCGGAGAAGGCTGAGATGATGGCTTCTTCAGTCACCTTGGGGACCTTGAGGCGAGCGTAGTTGAAGCGCTGGATGTACTTCTGCAGGGTTTCTCCTGGCTGTTGCTTGATGCGGCGTAGGTTGCTCACGGCCGGGGGCCGGTTGCGAGTGCCCTGGAAGTTGGCGATGAAGCGGGTGCGCATCTTGCTCCAGGAGGAGATCGTGCCGGGCGCCAGGTTCAGGATCCAGGTGCGGGCGCCTTCCTTGAGCGCCATGGGGAACCAATTCGCCATGACCTTCTCGTCTCCGTTGGCGGCTACGATGCCCAGCTCGTAGAGCTGCAGGAACTCCACGGGGTCCGCTGTTCCATCGTAGCGGGGAGGGAGGTCAGGCTTGAACTTTCCTGGCCATGTGACGCCGCGTAGCTTGGGGGTGAAGGCGAGGCAGCCCGCCGTGGCCACCAGCGCCCCTTGCTGGTGCTTGACTCGTTCTTGCGGGTCACCACGCGCCGCCACTAGGAGCAGCGCGGGGTTTTGTCATGGAGGCGCTGGGGCGCGATCTTGGCGCGCCGGCGCTAGGAGCGTGCGAGCACCTTCCCGGGGACGCGGGATCTCCTGGCAGCTCCTTTCTTGCTGCGCTGGTGCCGGACGTGGAGGGTCTCGCCCTGGGGCTGCGCGCCTTGGAGCCAAGGCACCTTCTTGGGGAGGAGGCGGCGGAGGCGCCTCCTGATCCTCGCCCCTGCACGGGACGGAGGGCGAGGCAGCTAGAGGGACCGCAAGGGGGAGCCCCCTGCGGCACTGACGAGCTCGATGATGCGGGCGAGCCAGTCCTCGTAGAGGTTGTCGACGGGGCGATAGTGCAGGAGCTCCCGCGCCAAGAGTAGTAAGGTGTGCGCATCCATGGGTGCGCGACAGGCGCGGGACGACGAGCCATCTAGAGTCAGCGACGTGGTGGCGGTGCAGCCATCCCGCCGCACCGAGGGGTGCTGGGACGAGGCCTGCTGCTCGTTCCCCGCCAGGCCGGTGGCGGCGTTGGAGGCGGGCGATGGGGAACGACAAGGGGGGCCGCCGACGGGCGCCGTCTGGGCGACGCGAGCGGCGTGAGCAGCCCGGTGCTCGGCGCGAGCCCGACGAGCGTCAACCATGGACACGACGGAAGATCACACGTGAACGGCGGAAGGAAGATTCCGGTGCACCCCTACCCGGCACACCAAATGTCGGGTTTGGGGTTCCGGCAGACCCTTGAGATTCGAACACGGGGGTGCGCGCGGAGATCTCTCCCCTACCGATCTACGTCTGATCCTCTTGTGCGAACTAAGATGAAAATGATGAACAACACAAGAGACACGAGGTTTATACTGGTTCGGGCCACCGTTGTGGTGTAATACCCTACTCCAGTGTGTGGTGTGGTGGATTGCCTCTGGGGCTGATGATGGACAGTACAAGGGAAGAACAGCCTCGCGAGAGGTGTTCTTGAGTTGGTGCGATGAACTGCTAGGGTGAGTTCATCGCCTCTCTCTCTCTGCTAGGGTTCTACCAGATCTCTCGATGATCTTGGGGTGTCTAGATGTCTCTGGGGATCTCTAGATGTCTAGATGATGTCGACTCTATGGTGGTTAGCTCTATTTATAGAGGCCCAGGGCCTCTCCCCAAATAATGAGCGGGAAGGGCGCCAACAAGTGGCCATTTCAAAGGGGAACATCTAGTACGAGTTATCCTGACCAAAGGTGGTCTTTGGCTGCCAAAAGCACTGGCGATGACGCCGTCTTGGGCTCCACGGTGACCTCCGTCCTGCCGTCCGGCTGGTCTTGGTCTCGTTGCACCGGAATGGTAACCTTTGCCTGATGCCTTGGCCTGTGCTTGCCCCCTTTGCACCAAAGGGGAAACAAGGACACTGCGCTGGCCGGCGCCCGCCTGGCGCCTGCCTGGTCTCGATCATCATGCCTTGCATCACAGGTTCCTCGCGAGGTACCCCTGCCTTGATCTCTCCGCCTCCTCGCGAGCCTGCCTGATGAGGCTGCCTCTGAGGAAGCTTCCTGTCGTCCGCCCCGCGAGGCTTGGCCCCTCGCGAGGGTCTTTGATCTTGAGCTGATGAAGATGGGCCGCGCTGGGCCCCCGCTTGAGCCACGCCGCAGGCCGCAGGCAGGCAAGTCTGGGGACCCCCGTTCCCAGAACACCGACAAGCGCCGAAGCCGTCCTCTGTGGGAGTTCAACCCGAAGAAGCATCAGACCCTGGTGAGGCTCTTCGAGACTACTCACGAAGGCGCATGGAAGTTGCTCTTTAAGGGAAACAAGAAACCACCGGCCACGGATTCAGACCGTGGTCACGATTGTAAACACCTCGCCAGTGAGGTATGTTATTTTTCGATGTATCCCCAACTTAATCGTTTCAAGGATGATGTCTGAGCTTATCATTGCATTTCCAGGGATGGATGGAGAGGGCGAAGCGGATCTAGTGTCCGGCTCCGCTGCCTAAAGAACCAGTCATCCCGTGTCTAGCAAAGATGCTGGTGCCGACGCCTTATAAGGCGCCGAAGAAGAAGGCCAAGGGGGACAAGAGTGGCCCCCGTTGCAAGGGCACTTCGGACGTGATGTCCGAAGACGATGAAGCTCATTCCTCTATCCCTGAGGACAATGGCGAGGAAGAGGAGGAGGAGGAGGAAAACAACCCTCCTCCCGAGGATAGGAAGAAGAAGAGGGCGGCTTCGGCATATCCGGAGGCGGAAACGCCCAAGAAGGGGAAGAGCGTCCCAGCGGTCAACACCGCATGGGACGTTGATAGCAGTCCGGAAAGACGCCCCGCACTAAGCCCCAGGCCGCATCGTAAGTGACATGGCTTGCTCATGCGTGCATCTGGCCCTTTCTCTTCATTTATCTTGACATAGTTAATTGTGCTATTGCAGTCCGACCCGCGACCTTATCCAGCGATCCTCATCTGGAGGTTCGTTGGCTCCGTCAGAGATGGCGAGCATGTCGCCACCGCCTACCTATTCCCCCGGGGCCAGGGACGACACCGAAGTGTTATCTCGGAGGACCGCTCCGAACCGCGGAGGAGCCTAGGACGCTGTCCGGGAGGCGCCACAAGGTGAGACCTCCACTGCAGGACACATGGGGGAACTGATCCCCATGGAGACTGGCAAAGAGGGCCGCATTCAGTTCGGCCGTCAGCCGAATACGATTCCGGAGACCCATATGGCTCCGGAGTCGGGCGAGCAGCCCCCTTTGAAGGAAGGGGGTGCGCAGCTTCCACCAGTGGCCCCTGTCCATCCTGGGGCACCGGATAACTTGATGGAGGCGCTTCGAGGCACCTCTGTCATGGACGAACACCGTGTCCTTATGGGTGCGGTGATTGAGAAGGTTCAGTCCGCCAAGAGTGGACTAAATGAAGCCAGCGGTAGCCTGTTGACAGGTTTCAAGGTAAGAAAGAGAAAAAAACCCATGTAGACAGTAGCCCCTGAGACACTGTCTGGTGTTCGGCAAGAAGAACCGGACAGAGGATCAATCTTTTGTTATAGGAGACTAACGCAATATGTATGAATAAGCAGGCGTCACTGTTGGCCGCAACCTCACATTCTGCCGAAGTCTCTGAACTGAGGCAGAGGCTGGAGCGGACCGAGAACGAGCTCGGCGAGGTTAAGGTTTGGCTGCAGGAGAAGCAAGGTGAGTGACGACTTGCTGGGTGTTCGGAAGGAGTAGGCGATGTATATTGATCGCGGTGTCGTAATATGTGCAGGAGCCGCGACCGAGGTCGAGGCCCTGAAGAAGGCCCTGGGGAAGGCCGAGGAGAAGGCTGTCCAGCAGCAAGCCACCCGTAAGAAGCTCAAGGCCCGGGTCAAAGAAGTCCAGCAGGAGCTCCAGGATGTGGTGAAGAAATGCGAAGCCTTGGAGCATGATGCGTCGGTTCAAGGGGCCGAACTCGCCAAGGCTCGTCAGAGCGCAGAGACCGCACGGAATGAGGCCCAGGCCGCCCTCCACAAGATCCAGGAGGCCAATAAGATCACGGCGGGTAAGGCATTTAAGATGCAAAGCAAGTATGTGGAGAAGTAGTACCTTTTACTAACCCGGGTTCGGAGTTCCCCAGGAGCTTTTGCGGATTTACCATGCAGTGTATCAGACGTCGAGGAGTTCTATCGAGCTGAAGGAGGGGGTTCTACGGAGAAGCTATTCTGGTCGCAGTATGTGGGGCCAGAGCATCCCGTGTCCTTCACCGATCAGCTGAAGCAGCTGGTGGAGCTGCATCGGGTGGCCGAACTAGCCATGAAGGATTTGATAATCCGGCTATGGCCAGCCGAAGCTATGCCGAGTAGCTAATTTGGACTCGTGAGGCGGATGGTGAATGCCTGTCCTCGGTTGGACGTCGTCAAGCGCTCGGCGTGCATTGAAGGTGCACACATGGACTTCGCCCGTTGCAAGATGTGGTGGGCGAAGATGGACGCCATCGAGGTGACCAGAGGGCCACCGGAGGGCAAGGAGCACCGCACACCCGAATAGTATTTTGCGGATGTCCTGGAGGGGTTTCGCCTTGCGGCGGCACAATGTTCGCATGACGTTGTGTTTGAATAAATGTATTCATGTTGCCTTTGCCTTGTATTATGAAAAACAAAGCCTGTTTTGTGATGTAATTTTGTTATGCTTTAATTGTTTCCTCCTGTGTGGCCGTGTTCTATGTAATATGAGGGTTGGCCAGTCGTCGGCTTCTGCCCTCTCGTAGGTAGTACGGAGGTGTTCAGGATGGAATCTAGACAATCTTGATCCAATTGTATGGTCCTTGAAGGAGTTGTCTAGTGCAACGAACAAGGCAATCAGACTATACGTCTTAAACACCCTCACTTAGCCATAGGAGTTTTATAATAAAGCATGGGCGCAACCCCTGGTTCAAGCCAGGGTGCAGTCAGCATGTGATCGGGAAGTGCTGATCTTTCGCATAACGCAGAAAAAATCTCCAACGATTTGTAACCCTCGAACAGCTGACCGGCTCTCACCGTATCATGACAGTCAGTTTTCGGCTTCCTCTACTGAGGTGCTCATCTAGTCAAGGCCAGGGCACAATCGCAGTAGTTCTCCCTTTACTACCCTAGCCGATTTAGCGGAACGTAGGGTAGCAAGCACAGGAGCTGGGCAACCCAACTATTAACCAAAGACATGATTCGGAGCCAATGCATAAAATTCTAAATTCGGGGTGCCGAACTTATCTTTAAGGATTGTTCGAACTATGTTGCCATATGGTGGGGCGATGGGGAGCCCCTGGCAAATATGAATCGTACCAGAGTGTACGGTTGCTGGGAAATAAGTAATATAAAGGAAAACAGAGGGAGAACAAGAGAGGATCTGGAGCCCTTGAATTTGGATCATGAACTGTTTCCATTATAGTTGAGTTAATGCGTCCAAGCACATTGGTACAAAATAATGCAGTAAGAAACCAGCTATTTGACATGCCATACCCAAAGGCGAGTTGCGCGTGGGCCCTGAAAATTGTTAGCCTCTAGGGCTTCCCATGTACGCCTGTGCTCCGTGTCAATCCGGTGTGTTTGTCCTTTGACGGGATCATTAGTCAGGCCGTCGAAGGAGGCCCCCATAGGAGAAACCTGAAACAAGGGAAAAGGAGATGGTAAAGTTATATGTGTTTACGGGATTGGTCTAGCCGAACCTTGTATCCCGGGATAGCTTGTGCCTCCATCGATGCCCATGAAATTTTGAGTGCGTAGTTATGGACGCGTGGTACGAATGCCACTACCTCGTCGGGACTGTGACGGAGACCGGATTGCTAATCGAGCTCTTGACGAGCCGCACTGTCCTGTTGCAGTGTGGTCCGGACCCTCTTAATGACGTCGAGGGGCTCGGCAGCCAGGCTATGATGCTTCTTGAGAAGGCCGCTTTGTACCTCTGCTGCTAGGGCGGCGGTGTGCTCCTCTGTTCGGAGGGAGCGTTCAGTATTGCCATTGACTGTTATGACGTCGCGTGGACCGGGCATATTGAGCTTGAGATAAGCATAGTGTGGCACTACGTTGAATCTAGCAAACGCGGTTCGTCCGAGCAGTGCGTGGTAGCTGCTGCTGTCGGTGTTCTGGGAACGGGGGTCCCCAGACTTGCCTGCCTGCGGCGTGGCTCAAAGGGAGGCCCAGCACGGCCCATCTTCACCAACACAAACTCAAGACCCTCGCGAGGGGCCAAGCCTTGCGGGGCGGACGACACGGAGCTTCCTCAGGCACGGCCTCGTCAGGCTGGCTCACGAGGAGGCGGAGAGATCAAGGCGGGGTACCTCATGAGGTGCCCGTGACGCAAGCCATGACGACTTAGGGCGCCAGGCTGGTGCCAGCCCGCGCAACGTCCTCCTTTCCTCTTTGGTGCAAAGGGGGCAAGCGTAGCCGCGGAGTACCGAGGCGTCAGGCAAAGGTTGCCATTTCGGTGCAACGAGACCAAGACCAGGAGGACTACGAGACGGAGGTCACCGTGGAGCCCAAGACGGTGTCATCACCAGAGCTTTGCGCAGGCGAAGACTACTTTAGTCAGGATAGTTGATACCTGCTGTCCCCCCTTCAAATTAGCCCGCCATTGTTGGCTCCCTTCCCGCTCAATATTTGGGGAGAGGACCAGGGCCACTATAAATAGGACCGGCCACCCACATAGCAAAGGCTTCGGCTCAGTCTCCTCCAAGGGCTCGACAAGTAGAGAGGTGGTAAGCAGAGAGAGAGAGAGAGATAGAGAAAGGTGGTTGAACTCCTCCCAGCAGTTGATCGCCCCAGCCAAGAACAAACCCTCGCGAGGCTGTTCTCCCTTGTATTGTTCATCATCATCAGCCCAAGAGGCAATCCACACACCACACACTGGAGTAGGGTATTACACCACAACGGTGGCCCGAACCAGTATAAACCCTGTGTCCCTTGTGTTGTTCTTTTCATAGCTTTGATCCTAGTGTGGCGGAGGGGTGCAGGAAGGTAGGAGGCGAAATCTCCGCGTGCACCCCAGTGTTCGAACCTCAAGGGTCTGCTGGAACCCGAAATCCGACATTTGGCACGCCAGGTAGGGGGGCGCCGGAATTCGTCTTCCACCGCTCCGTTCTCCTCCGACCATCGCGCCCATGTCTGACGCACGTCGGGCCCGCACGGAGCGTCGGGCCGCCCTCGCTTCCCGCGTCACCCAGACAGTCCCTGTCGACGGGCGCGCTCGCCATTCCCCGTCACCTGCCATCAACGCCGCCACCGGCCCGGCGGGGGACGAGCGGCAAGCATCGTCCCGACATCTGTCCGTGCGGCAAGACGGCCGCACCGCAACTCACTCGCTCAGCCTAGCTGGTTCTTCGTCCCGGGTGCTCCGCGCGCCCATGGAGCCCCGCAACCTCTTCCCCGCCTATCGCGCTGCACCAACACCCCCAGTCGTCGCGGCCCTCTTGGGCAGCTCGCAGGCGCCACCTACAAGTTACCACGTCAAGCCGTTCATCCGCCGGGTCAGCGCCGCTTCCACACGGCAGGGGGCTCCCCTGGATCGGGCGGCGCCCGAGACTGGCCTGAGCTTCAGCCCGGAGGACCACCCCTCCAACTCGGCCTGCTCGGGCGCGCTCCCCATGCTATGCATCCCCACCATCTGCTAGGTGGCCGTCACCAGAACTCTCATCGATGGCGGGGCGAGCCTCAGCGTGCTCTCAGTCGAGGCCTTCAACCTCGTCTGCATACCCCTGGAACGGTTGCAGCCCAGCCGGCCCTTCTCAGGAGTTGGGGGCAGGTCGTCCAGCTCCTTGGGGCAGATCCGGCTCCCAGTGACCTTCGGCACCTACGACAACTTCCGCACGGAGCTGGTCGACTTCGACATCGCCCCCATCGGCCTCCCCTACAACGCCATCCTCGGCTACCCAGCGCTGGCCCAGTTCATGGCCGCAACGCACCCGGCGTACAACCTCATGAAGATGCTCGGGAGCAGCGGTGTCCTCACCGTGCACGGGGATACCGGTGACGCTCTGCGGGTGCTCAAGCTCGTCTTCAGGACAGCAGCATCGGCACAACCTGCCGACTTGGGGGCCCCGAGCCCAAGGGGGCTGCGCCCGCCAAGAAGAAGCAGTTGTTCACCCAAGACAAGGTAGAAACCAAGCAGGTACCCATCGATGAGGACGGGTCCACCAACGCCACTTTCACCATAGGTGCCCACCTCAAACCCGAGCAGGAGGAGGCCCTAGTCGTGTTCCTGCGCGCAAACAAGAAGGTATTCACTTGGGAGCCAGACCAGTTGGCAGGGATCCCCAGGAGCGTAATCGAGCATCACCTCAACGTGTTCCCCAACGTGCGCCCTTGAAGCAGAAGGCCAGGCGGCAGTCCACAGAAAAGCAGGCCTTCATCGTCCAAGAGACCCGCAAATTAGAGGCCGCTGGGGTCATTCACGAGGTCCGATACCCAGATTGGTTGGCCAACCCTGTCGTTGTGCCGAAGAAGGGAGGGAAGGAACGCATGTGTGTCGACTTCACCAACCTCAACAAAGCGTGCCCGCAAGATCCGTTGCCGCTCCCCCGCATCGACCAGATCATTGATTCCACTGCAGAATGCGAACTATTGTGCTTCCTGGATGCCTTCTCTGGGTATGACCAGATCAAGATGGCGGTGGAAGACGTCGAGAAGACGGCCTTCCTAACCCCGTGCGGGGTGTACTGCTACACCTGCATGCCATTCGGGCTGCGTAACGCAGGGGCGACCTTTCAGCGGCTGATGCATATCACCTTGGGCCCGCAGCTCGGGAAGAATGTTGAAGCTTACGTCAATGACATCGTGGTAAAATCTCGGGAGGCCAGGACCTTGATACAAGACCTGGAGGAAACCTTCGCGAGCCTCAACGCAGTGAACCTACGGCTCAACCCAGAGAAGTGTGTGTTCGGAGTCCCCTCGGGCAAGCTCTTGGGTTTCCTCGTGTCCCACCGAGGCATCGAGGCTAACCCGGAGAAGGTCAAGGCGGTGGAAGACATGAGCCCGCCAAAGACCCTCAGAGAAATGAAGAAGCTCACGGGGCGCGTGACCGCGCTAGGGCGCTTCATCTCCAAGTTGGGGGAACGAGCCCTGCCCTTCTTCCAGCTAATGAAGAAAAAGGGGCCCTTCGAGTGGACTGAAGAGGCCGACAAGGCGTTCCAGGATCTCAAGAGATACCCGACCGGCCCACCGGTCATGGTGGCCCCGCGCCCTTAGGAGCCCCTGGTGCTCTACCTCGCCGCTACTCCCTACTCCGCCAGCGCAGCCTTGGTAGCAGTCAGAGAGAAGAGCCGGATCAAAACCACAGCAGCAGCCCGAGATAAGGCAAAACAAGGACAAGGAAGGCCCATAGAAACCGCCATCACGGCTGAGGAGGATCAGCCGCCGCAGAGGGGCGCACCAGAGGCGGAAGAGGCCCCTCTTCTAGATGGCCAGTCTCAGGAGGCCCCATTGCCTCAAGAGGCGCCACGGTCTCCGAAGGGAGCCACCAGCACTGACACACTCCACCTCGTTGAGCACCCAGTGTACTTCGTCAGCACAGTGCTGCGGGATGCAAGAGCACGGTACCCCATGCCTCAAAAACTCTTCCTCGCGCTACTGATGGCTTCGCGAAAACTGCGGCACTATTTTCAGGGTCACCCCATCAAGGTCGTCTCGTCATACCCCCTGGAGAGGGTGCTCAGGAGCCCCAATTCAGCTGGGAGGGTCGCTGAGTGGAACATAGAGCTGCAAGCGTTTCAGCTCGAATTCAGCACGACTAGAGTCATCAAGGGAGCAGCATTGGCAGATTTTGTGGCAGAATGGACGGAGGCGCCAGGCCTCAAGGCCGACGAGGATTGGTCCCTGTCCCCGGGAAGCGAGGCGCCAGAAGGCTGGGTCATGTACTTCGATGGGGCGTTCTCCAGACACGGCGCAGGGGCTGGGGCGGTGCTTATATCGCCCACCCAGGACAAGCTCTATTACGCCGTGCAGCTTTGTTTCCAGCAAGGCGAAAAGGTCTCCAACAACATAGCGGAGTATGAGGGTTTAATAGCGGGCATGAAGGCCGCAGCTGCCCTGGGGGTGAAACGCCTCACCATCAAGGGCGATTCGCAGCTCCTTGTCAATTTCTCCAACAAGGTGTACGAGCCGAACGATGAGCACATGGAGGCCTACCTTGCAGAGGTTCGCAGGATGGAGAAGCAGTTCTGGGGGTTGGAGTTGCAGCATGTGCCCCATGGCACCAATCAGGAAGTCGATGACATCGCCAAACGCACGTCCAGGCGGTTACCTCAGGAGCCTGGCGTTTTCGAGGAGCGGCTATTCAAGCCTTCAGCCTTACCGTCATTATCAAACACGGCTCAGCCCAGGGAGGAGCTCCCTCAGCCACCTGCCTCAGGAGCTCCGGCTTGTGGCCCGGCCTCGGGAGCACGCCTGCTCCTGACGATGGAACCTCAGGAGGGATGTTGGATCACGGAGCTCCGGAGCTACCTAATGCAAGGGACCCTGCCGGAGAAGGAGGAGGAAGCAGAGCGAGTGGCGCGCCAGGCCACGGCATACTGCATCAAAGATGGAGAGCTCTACCAGAAGCGACCAAACGATGTATCCCTACGCTGCATCTCCAGGGAGCAAGGGAAGGAACTACTGGAAGATATACACGGCGGAGACTACGGACATCATTCGTCATCACGGACCCTCGTTGGCAAGGCGTTCCGCAGTGGGTTTTACTGGCCCACCGCGCTCAATGACGCCGTTGAACTAGTGAAGGCTTATGAGGCCTGCCAGTTCCACGCCAAGCAGATCCATCAGCCGGCAGGGGGCTTGCAGACTATCCCCCTTTCATGGCCATTCGCAGTCTGGGGGCTCGACATCTTGGGTCCGTTTTCTCAGGTGCCAGGGGGCTACCGCTACCTTTACGTTGCCGTGGACAAGTTGACCAAGTGGGCTAAAGTGGAGGCTGTCCGCACCATTCTTGCGGGTTCCGCAGTCAAGTTCGTCAAGGGCATCGTGAGCCAGTTCGGGGTGCCGAATCGCATCATCATGGACAAGGGTTCACAGTTCACCAGTAACCTCTTCAAAACATACTGTGCTAACCTTGGAACGCAGATACGCTACACTTCAGTGGCGCACCCTCGAAGCAACGGCCAGGCCGAGCGAGCCAACGCGGAGGTCCTGAGGGGCCTCAAGACCAGGACGTTCAAGAAGAAGCTGGAGGCTTGTGGCAGAGGTTGGTACGATGAACTGTAGTCCGTGCTGTGGTCCATCCGCACCATCGCGACCAAGCCGACTAGAGAGACCCCGTTCTTCCTGGTCTACGGAGCAGAAGCAGTCCTCCCTCACGAGGTCAGACGTTGCTCCGCGCGGGTCCTGGCATTCGACGAGGCGCAGTAGGACGCCATGCGGGGGACGGACCTCGTGCTGGGGGAGGAGCATCGCCGGGAAGCCGCGCTGCGAGCGGCGAGGTACCAACAAGCACTGCGGCGATATCGCTGCCGCAACATCCGCCCCAGGACTCTTGAGGTAGGAGACCTCGTGCTCAGGCGGGTTCTCTCCAGGGAGGGATTGCACAAGCTCTCTCCCATGTGGGAGGGCCCGTTCAAGGTTGTTCATGTTTCCAGGCTCGGCTCCGCGCGCTTGGAGACTCAAGAGGGAGTGCTGGTCCAGAATGCATGGAATATCCAGCACCTCCGGAGGTTCTACCCCTGAAAAGGCCTGGAGCCTATGAAGCAAGGCGAGTGCCTGTGAAGCTATCGCGTTTTGGATAAGGCCCGGAGCCTATGAAGCAAGGCGAGTTCCTGTGAAGCTATCGCGTTTTGGAAAAGGCCCGGAGCCTGTGAAGCAAGGCAAGTGCCTGTGAAGCTATCGCATTTTGGAAAAGGCCTGGAGCCTGTGAAGCAAGGCGAGTGCCTGTGAAGCTATCGCGTTTTGGAAAAGGCCCGGAGCCTGTGAAGCAAGGCGAGTGCCTGTGAAGCTATCGC
>NC_041386.1:63922388-63976458 GCF_002162155.2 Triticum dicoccoides
TGAAGCTATCGCGTTTTGGAAAAGGCCCGGAGCCTGTGAAGCAAGGCGAGTGCATGTGAAGCTATCGCGTTTTGGAAAAGGCCCGGAGCCTGTGAAGCAAGGCGAGTGCCTGTGAAGCTATCGTGTTTTGGAAAAGGCCCGGAGCCTGTGAAGCAAGGCGAGTGCCTGTGAAGCTATCGCATTTTGGAAAAGGCCCGGAGCCTGTGAAGAAGGCCAACGCCTGTGAAGCTCGCCGCCCGTGACACTCTCACGTAGTAATGAGTTGGGCTGTACACGCCCCGGAGTCTCAGGAGCGCCGGCCTCAGGCCCTGGGGCTCCCTCCCACGCCCAGTGGCTGCACTTAGCTCCGCGCTGGTGAGAAGACGTCGAAGACTAGACTAGGTGCCGGACGCGACTTTTCATTTGCTTTCCGCAGTTGGCTTGTTCCTCTTCGTTTGGAGTTTTATTGAAGTTGTTGCCGTCTTTGGCTTGCGGTTCTTCGGCTTTTCGCTCTCTTGCCTCGGTTTCTCTTGTGCAAGGCCTCGTGAGGGGGAGAGCCCAGTGCCCTCGCGAGTGTTCCTATCCTAGTCACTGGAAGAGTTCGCGGCCTGGGCCCCTTACAGGAGCACCCCTCCAGTCCGTGCCCCACGGGCACCGCGACATGAACAAAGGGCCTGGGTCGGTCGCCCCCCCACGGCCGGGGCCGGGAACTATCCACGCTCGGGCACATAGCCGGAAGGTATGGTAACGAAAGCAAAACGATGATTAACAAGCAATAACCCAAACACGCCCCCGCGGGGCTCCGCACTATTGTATTTGTTACGCAGGAAAAAGGGAAAAGGAAGAACAAATCTGGCGCGCCTCGCCTCACACAGGCCCGCAGGGAAGGCCCGAGCTGCCTCCGAAGCTCAGGCGGACTCCCTCTCGCGCTTCACCAGGACGCGGCGGCGGGCGGACACGTTGCCACCCCCCAAGCAGATACGACGACGTGGAGGCTGATCGCAGCCACCGCTAGAAGAGTCGTCGCCTGAAGAAGAACTGGAGAAGCTTGGGGAACCCCGAACGCCGCCAGCCGTGCGAGCGCTGCTCTCTCCATCATCACTGGAGCTGGGTTCCCAGCCGCGGTCGTCACCCTCGGGGCAACACCCTGCGCGGCGACCATCTTCCCCAAACACCCTCACGTAGAGGGTGGCGTCGCCGTCGAACTTGAAGTGTAGGGTGCATCGACGGCTCAGGCCACGCGCGCGGGCAAACGTCTGCCAACCGCGGGCCAGGGATAGGCTCCCGGCCGCGGAGACCTCCAGAGAGACCCATGAGGCCCGGCTACAGCAGCCGTCGGCCTGGAGCCAGAGGCCGCCCAGGGTGCCGGCCGGGAGCTCGCCGAGGAGGAAGCGAGGAAGTGGAAGACGGGTGCTAGCCGGCTCCGCCGACCACACGATGAACTCCGGCAACACTTCAGTAGCACGAACGCGCGGCCTGGGGGGACACGCAGCCGGAGCACGCCCCCCGGCTACAGCAATCCACCCGTCGCCGTGCTGAAGATCGCCTCCACGGCCGCAGGGAGCCACCGTGGTGGCCACAGGATGCTTGCGAGGGCGCCCTCGGCCGCGCTTGGGTGGGGGAGAGGCGGGCTCAACCCGGCAAGCCTTCCCCTTCTCGGCGGCTGAGAACCTCCTCGACGGGGCCATGAAGAAAAAGGAGAAGTAAGGGGGGATGAACTGGAAGGACGCGCGCCAGTCCATACTTATGGCTGGCGATGGCCAACCAACAGCCCCCACGATCGCAGGTAATTATGACCCGCTTTGCATGCAGGGACTTGTCCAATCCGTGCAGTTGTTGAGGCGCCGTGGGGAAGTGGAGACGCCCACGTCCAATCAACCGCCACACGGCGCCCAAGGCCACAGGCTGTTAGGGCCCGTGGCGCTTCGCTCTTGCCCTTCCGCCTCCCTGCGCGGCCAAGTCCAGGCGCGCCTTGGGCCCGGGGGCTACTGTCGGCGTTCTGGGAACGGGGGTCCCCAGACTTGCCTGCCTGCGGCCTGCGGCGTGGCTCAAAGGGGGGCCCAGCATGGCCCATCTTCACCGACACAAACTCAAGACCCTCGCGAGGGGCCAAGCCTCGCGGGGCGGACGACACGGAGCTTCCTCAGGCACGGCCTCGTCAGGCTGGCTCACGAGGAGGCGGAGAGATCAAGGCGGGGTACCTCGTGAGGTGCCCGTGACGCAAGCCATGACGACTCAGGGTGCCAGGCGGGTGCCAGCCCGCGCAGCGTCCTCCTTTCCTCTTTGGTGCAAAGGGGGCAAGCGCAGCCGCGGAGTACCGAGGCGTCAGGCAAAGGTTGCCATTTCGGTGCAATGAGACCAAGACCAGGAGGACTACGAGACGGAGGTCACCGTGGAGCCCAAGACGGCGTCATCACCAGAGCTTTGCGCAGGTGAAGACTACTTTAGTCAGGATAGTTGATACATGCTGTCCCCCTTCAAATTAGCCCGCCATTGTTGGCTCCCTTCCCGCTCAATATTTGGGGAGAGGACCAGGGCCACTATAAATAGGACCGGCCACCCACGTAGCAAAGGGTTCGGCTTAGTCTCCTCCAAGGGCTCGACAAGTAGAGAGGTGGTAAGCAGAGAGAGAGAGAGAGATAGAGAAAGGTGGCTGAACTCCTCCCAGCAGTTCATCGCCCCAGCCAAGAACAGACCCTCGCGAGGCTGTTCTCCCTTGTATTGTTCATCATCACCAGCCCAAGAGGCAATCCACACACCACACACTGGAGTAGGGTATTACACCACAACGGTGGCCCGAACCAGTATAAACCCTGTGTCCCTTATGTTGTTCTTTTCATAGCTTTGATCCTAGCGTGGCGGAGGGGTGCAGGAAGGTAGGAGGCGAAATCTCCGCGCGCACCCCAGTGTTCGAACCTCAAGGGTCTGCCGGAACCCGAAATCCGACAGCTGCAGAAGGGGATGATATCGAAGATTATCTCTTCGCTTCGGAAGTTGTCCGGAGAACCGAAGACCACGTCCAGCGTGATTGAGCCCGTACAGTGGGCCTCTACGCCTAGTATGACTCCTTTAATGGTAGTCTTTGTTGGTTTGATTCGTGAGGGATTAATACCCATCTTCCGCACTGCATCCTGATAGAGCAGGTTGAGGCTGCTATCACCGTCCATTAGGACTCGTGTTAGGTGAAATCGGTCGATGACTGGGTCGAGGACTAGTGCGGCTGAACCGCCATGCCGGATACTAGTTGGGTGATCTTGACGATCGAAGGTGATCGGGAATGACGACCACGGATTGAATTTTGGGGAGATTGGCTCTACTGCGTAGATGTCCCTTAGTGCTCGCTTACGCTCCCTTTTGGGGATGTGTGTAGCGTATATCATGTTCACCGTTTTGACTTGGGGGGAATTTCTTCTGCCCTCCAGTGTTCGGCTGCCGGGGCTCTTCGTCCTCGTCCTAACTTTGTGATCCCTTTTCTTTGTTTTTGGCATTTAACTTGCCAACCTGTTTGAAAACCCAACAATCTCTGTTGGTGTGATTGGCTTGTTTATCTGGGGTACCATGTATCTGACACGGACGATCGAGTATGCGATCCAAGCTGGATGGTCCCTCACTGCTCCTTTTGTAGGGCTTCTTTCGCTGGCCGGACTTGGAGCCGCTGAATCCGACGTTAACGGTGGTGTCATCGGTGTTGTCACCATTGCTTCGGCGTTTGTGTCTGTTGCGCTGGAGCTTGCCAGAGCTGTTCTTGGCCTCGGAGGGGCCTGTCTCGCTGGCTGTGTTTGTGCTACGAGCCAACCAACTATCCTCACCCGCGCAAAAGCGGGTCATGAGTGCCGTAAGGGCTGCCATGGACTTCGGCTTCTCTTAGCCGAGGTGGCGTGCTAGCCATTCATCACGGATGCTGTGTTTAAAGGCCACTAGGGCTTCGGCATCCAGACAATCAACGATCTGGTTCTTTTTGGTTAGGAACATAGTCCAGAATTTTTTGGCTGATTCTCTAGGTTGTTGAACTATGTGGCTTAAGTCATCGGCATCAGGTGGCCGGACATATGTACGTTGGAAGTTGTCAAGGAAGGCCTCTTCCAAGTCCTCCCAGCTGTCGATGGAATTCTCGGGCAGGCTGTTCAACCAGTGTCTAGCTGGCCCTTTGAGTTTCAGTGGGAGGTATTTGATGGCGTGGATGTCATCTCCACGGGCCATGTGGATGTGGAGAATAAAGTCCTTGATCCATACTGCGGGATCGGTTGTTCCGTCGTATGATTCAATATTGACGGGCTTGAACCCCTCGGGGAATTCATGATCCAGCACCTCATCTGTGAAGCAGAGAGGGTGCGCAGCGCCTCTATATCAGGCCGCATCACGGGGCACTTCTGATGGAGTCCGTCTGCCGTTATCGGCCCGGGTGTGACTACGTTTGTCACGTCCGAATAGGTAGCCGTCATCCCGAGTCGGGAAGCGTCCTCGCGATCCGTAGATTGATCTGGTGTGTCCCGCTCTACTGTCCAGCTCCTGCCGAAGGTCGTATGTATGATCTCGAGCTGTTTTGTCCCTGTTTTTGCGAGGTGGTGGGGCGGGCTGTTGTTCGCCCTGAGTTGCTGTTTTATCCCGACCGCGGGGTTGTCGGTCCGCTGCACTATCCCGACCACGTGGTGGTCAGTCCGCATTGCGTGAGGGAGGTATGGGATCTGGCGCCTCCTCATCGAACTGAGGTAGCAGTCTGCGCTTTGGGTAACTCTTGGCTGGGCGCTTGAGGCCGTATTCTTCGGCTGCCAGGACATCACTCCACCTATCAATGAGCAGGTCTTGATCAGCTTGGAGCTGCTGCTGCTTCTTCTTCAGGCTTCTTGCAGTGACTATTAGCTGGTGCTTGAAGCGCTCCTGCTCGAGGGGTGCCTCAAGCACGATGAAGTCCTCATTGCCGAGCCTCTCATCATCCTCGGAGACTGGACGATAACTTTCATCATCTGGGTCAATGGGCATGGCCTGTTTATCATGGTTATCTTGCATGTTGTCTTGTTCCTCCTGTTCGGATGTAGCCCCGATGGCGTTTTCATTGTTTTCAGCATCGCCCGGAGTACTATTTTCTCCAGTGCCAGTGTTGCCATCATTTGAGTGACGAGGCTTAGAGCGGCGTTTAGGGCGCCGGTGTTTGGACTATGTCTCAGAAGGTTTATTCGCAACTGGATATCCTTTGTCATCGTCGCTAGTTTTTTAGGTGTGTCGACCATGTACACATCGTACGAAGAGGTGGACGTCCACCGTCCAGTGAACGACATGTCTTGGCCTTGCTCCATGTCGGCATCATCATCCATACCGTCGATGTCTTCGGAGCCATAATCGAGCACGTCGGTTAAGTCATCGACGGTGGCTATGAAGTGGATGGCGGGTGGGAAGCGAAATTCCCCATCATCAGCCTCTGACTCGAACCGAACATAGTTCGGCTGTGAGTCCTTCTCCAAGGACAAGTTCTTTAAAGAGTTTAGCACATCACCCAAAGGTGAGTGCTGGAAGATGTCTGCGGTGCTAAATTCGAAAATCGATAACCGATCCAGCTTGGTGTCCGCAGGCGTACGTGGTCCGGTACTTATAGCCGGAGACGAGTCCGGAGTTCCATTGACGCAAATATTGTGGGGTGCCGAATCCGTGTGTGCCTCCTACACCGCGGACTCTGTGGCCTTGGATGGCGCGATCTGCTCCGATTCTAGGGCCGTTGCAGCAAAGGGACCATCTCCTGGATGTGATCCGATGAAAGATTTAAGTCATGTTCATCGGGGCGAGGGGGAGCGATTGCCGCGGTCTCAAATCCATTGAAGATCGAGTCTCCACGGATATCCACGACATAGTTCAAGCTTCCAAATCTGACCTGGTGGCCAGGGGCGTAGCTATCGATCTGCTCTAGATGGCCAAGCGAGTTGGCCCGCAGTATGAAGCCGCCGAACACGAATATCTGTCCGGGGAGGAAGGTTTCTCCTTGGACAGCATCACTATAGACGATTGAAGGGGCCATCAAACCATTCGTTGACGGCACAGTGGAACTCTCAATGAAAGCACCAATGTCGGTGTCAAAACCGGTGGATCTCGGGTAGGGGGTCCTAAACTG
Organism: Triticum dicoccoides; assembly: GCF_002162155.2. NCBI lineage: Eukaryota > Viridiplantae > Streptophyta > Magnoliopsida > Poales > Poaceae > Triticum > Triticum dicoccoides. The sequence continues at coordinate 63,928,468 of NC_041386.1, forward strand.
TGCATCTAGGATCGATGGTAACAGGAGACAGGGGACACAATGTTTACCCAGGTTCGGGACCTCTCTATGGAGGTAATACCCTACGTCCTGCTTGATTGATATTGATGAATACGAGTGTTACAAGAGTTGATCTACCACAAGATCATAATGGCTAAACCCTAAAGCCTAGCCCGTATGACTATGGTAATGAACGTGTCCTTTCTGGACTAACCCCTCTAGTTTATATAGACACCGAGGGGATCTAGGGTTTACATAGAGTCGGTCATATAAGAAGGAATCTTCATAGTCGGTCGCCAAGCTTGCCTTCCACACCAAGGAGAGTCCAATCCGGACACAGGTATAGTCTTCGGCCTTCATGTCTTCAAAACCCATCAGTCCAGCCCACGGATAATAGGCCGGACGCCCGAGGACCCCTTAGTCCAGGACTCCCTCAACGGCCAGGGGCGCGCCCCCACCCTCTTGGCGGCCTCGGGACTCTTCTGGCCCATCTCCGGTACTCCGTGGGCTTCTTTTGGTCCAAAAATGATCTCTGTGAAAGTTTAGGTCAATTGGACTCCGTTTGGTTTTCCTTTTCTGCGATACTCAAAAACAAAGAAAAAACAGAAACTGGCGTTGGGCTCTAGGTTAATAGGTTAGTCCCAAAAATCATATAAAATACCATATAAATGCATATAAAACATCCGAGATGGATAATATAATAGCATGGAACAATAAAAAATTATAGATACGTTGGAGACATATCACTGACAGCGCTTCAAACGCACATCAGGAGCATGGTGGACAAGAATGTCAAGCTTGTCAATGTGATCCAGGTGATGCTCGCTCGCCGGATCCTTCCGTGCCAAAGCTGAACTTGCCATTTGTGGGAGTTCGATTCGGCCAAGCACCAGACCTTGCAATAGTTCTTCGGTACTATGCACGAAGACATCTGGAAGGTGCTCTTCAAGGCCAACGAGACATGGTCGGCGACGACCGAGGACCATAGGCACGACCTGGCCCATCCCGCTAGTGCGGTAAGTTTTCCATATTTCAAGGTGTATCCTTTACTTGCTTACTCAAGGAAGATGTCCTAGCTTCCCTATTTGTTTTTCAGGGCCGGACAAAGAAGGCGGAGCGGATTCAGTGTCCGGATCCGCTGCTCGAAGAACCAGCTATCCCGCTTCTGACAAAGATGCTGGTTCCTGTGCCCTATGAAGCACCGGAGAAGAAGGCCAAGGGGATCAGAGGTGGCCTCCGCCATAAGGGCACTTCAGACGTGACGTCCGAAGATGCCGAGACCCACTCCCCTCCCGCCACTGATGACGAGGAAGAGGAGGAAAGCAATTCTCCCCCTGAGGGGGGAGGTAAGAAAAGGGTGGCCTCCATGCATTTGGAGGCAGAGGCGTCCAAGAAGGGGAAGGCCTCCGCCGCGGACAACTGCGCGTGGGACATTGATAGCAGCTCCGAGTGGCACCCCAGGGATAAGCCTCTGGCCGAATCGTAAGTACTCGAAGACGCACACAAATATCCAGCTCCTTTACTTCATAATTTTAACATGTTAAATCATGCACTTGCATTCCGGCTCGTTCCGACCTCGAGCGATCCTCATCTTCGGGAAATTCGCTGGATCCGAAGGTGATGGACAGCGGGTCCCTTCGGCGGCCTCTTCTCCCAAGGCCATGGATGATGCCAAGGTGCTGTCCCGAAGGACCTGCCCAGGCCAGGGAGAGACGCAGGAGGCCGTCAGGGTGGTGCCAGAGGGTGAACCCTCGGCCACCGAACACATGGGGGAGAAAATCCCCATGGAGACTGGCGATGGGGGCTGTATCCAATCCGACCCCCAGCCGAATACAATTCCGGAGACCTATACGGCTCCAGAATCTGGCAAGCAACCTCCTTCAAAAGAAGGAGGTGCACCAATTCCATCGGTGACCTCTGTCCATCCAGAGGCATTGGATACTCTACTGGAAGCGCTGCGAAGTGCTTCCGTTGTTGAGGAACATCGTATCCTTATGGGTACGGTGATTGAGAGAGTTCAGTCCGTTAAGAGCGGACTGACCGAAGCCTGCACCAGCCTCCTAACAGGCTTTGAGGTAAGAGACACAATTTTATAAAAAGAATATCATAGTATAGATAGTAGCCCCTGAGACTCTGTCCGGTGCTCGGAAAGAAAAAGCCGTACAGAGGATCAAGTAATTTTCGCAGGAGACTAACCAAATATGTCTTATGTGAATAAGCAGGCATCATTGCTGGCTGCGACCTCTCTTTCTGCCGAAGTCTCCGGACTGAAGTAGAGTCTGGAGCGGGCCGAGGAAGAGCTCAGCCGTGTGAAAAAGCAGCTAGAAGACAAGCAATGTATGCAATGACCTTTTGTAGATACCGAAAGGATGAATGATTTGTGCTGACCATAGTGCCATGATAATTGATAGGAGCGGCGACCAAGGTGGAGATTCTCAAGAAGGCGCTGGCCGAGGCCAAGGAGAGAGCGGCAAAGGAACGAGCTGCCTACGACAAGCTTGAGGCCAGGGTTGGTGAGGTCCAGTAGGAGCTCCAGGACGCCGTGAAGAAATACGATTCCTTGGAGCGCAACGTTGCGGATCAACAGTCCAAACTTGCCAAGGCCCGCCAAAGCGCTCACGATGCCCGGGTTGAAGCCCAGGGCGCCCTCCAGGAAATCCAGGAGGCCAGAAAAATCGCGGCGGGTAGGGCCTTTATTATGTAAAGCAAGTATGTGAAGAAAAGGTTCCTCTTACTGACCCGGATTTGGAGTTCTCCAGGGGCGTTTGCGGATCTGCCGTGCAGTGTTGCCGATGCTGCGGAGTTCTTCCGAGCCGAAGAGAGGGGCTCAACGAAGAAGCTGTTCTGGTCGCAATACCTTGCGCCAGAACATCCGGTGCACTGTAGTGATCAGCTGAAACAGCTGGTCGAACTGCATAGGGTGGCCGAAATAGCCATGAAGGATTTAATAATCTGGCTATGGCCTGCCAAAGTCATACCCAGCAGCTACTTCGGGCTCGTGAAGTGGCTGGTTAATGCCTGCCCTCGGCTTGACATCATCAAGCGGTCAGTCTGCATCGAGGGTGCGCCCTTCGCCCGTGTCAAGGTGCAGTGGGCGAAGATGGACGCTGTCAAGCTCGCGACCGAGGGACCGTCCGCTGGCAAGGAGCACCGTACGCTGGAGTGGTATTTTGGTGATGTCCTCAAGGGATCCCGCATTGTAGAGGGCCGGTTTTCAAAAGACATTATCTTTGAATGAATACATTCATGTTATCTTGTCTTGTATGATAAAACAAAGCTGTTATGTAATATAATGCTTGTTTATTATTTAAAAAATTTCCTCCTATGTGGTCATTTTATTAAATCTGAGAATTGGCTAGTCGTCGGCTTCAGCCCCCATGTAGGTAGTACGGGGGTGTTCGGGATGGAATCTAAACACTCTTTATCCAAGAATTTGGTCCTTGAAGGAGGTGTTTAGCGCAACGAACCAGGCAATCAGACTATGTGGCTTTATCACCCTCACTTAGACATAGGAGTTTGACAATAGAAATGTAGGCGCAGCCCCTAGTATTCGTTAGTCCGGACTAGGGTGTTGTAGACACCTGATCGGGTGAAGGCCGATCCGTCGCATAATGCGGAAAAAATTGCAAGAGATTTTAACCTCCGAAGAGCTGACTGGCTCACGCCGCATCATGACAGCCAGTTTTCGGCTTTCTCTACTGAGGTGCTCATCCGGATAAACCAGGACACAATCGCAGTAGTTCTCCCTTTACTACCCTAGCCGATAGAGCGGAACGTAAGGTAGTAAGCACAGGAGCCGGGCAACCCAGCTATTGACCAAAGACATGATTCGGAGCCGATGCATATAATGCTAAATTCGGGGGCCAAACTATATTGTAAAAGTGCTCGGGCTTGTTGCCGTAGTATGGAGCGTAATAAAGCCCCTGGCAAATTACGGCATACCAAAGTGTACGGGTGCAATTGATAAGAATAGCGACATAAAATGAAGTAAAAAGCCAGTGCCACATGAGTTGGGTCGCAAACTATGTTCATTAAAATTTTGATTATTACATCAAAGCGTATTTGTACTAATAGTGCGATAAACAACAGGGCTATTTAACATGCCAAGACCAAGGGGGAGTTGCGTACGGGTCCTGAAAACAGGTAGAATGATCGTCAAGAAGAACATCTAGAGATCCCCCACACGTCTGTGCTGCTTGCTGCCTTGGTATATCCGTCCTTTGAAAGGACCGATGATCAGGCCATCGAGAGGGGCCTGTAGAGAAGAGACCAAAAAATGGTAAAAAAGGAAAAGGAAAAGTATGTGTGGGAGTCGTATGATGGATCACAATCAAGTTACGCCTCCGTCTATGCCCATGTTATTTTGAGTGCGTAGTTATGTACACACGGTACGTATGCCGCCATTTGGTCGGCACTGAGACGGAGGCCGAATTGCTAGTCGAGCTCCTGACGAGCTGGACTGTCCTAGTGCAGAGTAGTCCGGACTTGTTTGATAGTGCCCGGGAGCGTGGCCGCCGAATTAAGGTTCTGCTTGATAAGGCCGCTCTGTACTTCTGCTGCCAGGGCCGCGGTGTGCTCCTCAGTACGGAGGGAGCGCTCCATGTTTCCATTGACTGTGATGACACCACATGGTCCGGGCATCTTGAGCTTGAGATAAGGATAGTGTGGCACCACACTGAATCGCGCAAATGCAGTTTGTCCGAGCAGTGCGAGATAGCCACTGCGGAAGGGGACGATATCGAAGATCAACTCCTCGCTTAGGAAGTTGTCTGGAGATCCGAACATGACTTCCAATGTAATTGAGCCTGTGCAGCGGGCCTCTACACCTGGTATTACTCCTTTAAAGGTAATTTTTGTGGGCTTGATTCTTGACGGATAGATGCCCATTTTGCAGACTGTATCCTGATAATGTAGGTTGAGTCTGCTGCCACCGTCCATGAGGATGCGCATAAGGTGGAATTCATTAATGATTGGGTCAAGGACCAGTGCAGCTGAACCACCATGATAAATACTGGTCGGATGGTCCCTACGATCGAAGGTGATCGGACAGGACGACCATGGGTTGAATTTTGGGGCGACTGGCTCTATCGCATAGACGTCCCTGAGCGCACGTTTGCGCTCCCTCTTGAGGATATGGATAACGTATATCATGTTCACCGTTTTGACCTGGGGGGGGGGACTTCTTCTGTCCCCGTGTGTTCAGCGAATGGGGCTCCTCGTCGTCATTCTCGCTTTGCGACCACTTCTCCTTGTCTTCGGCATTTAACTTGCCTGCCTGTTTAAAGACCCAACAGCTCCAGTGGGTATGATTGGCTGGTTTATCAGGGGTGCCGTGGATCTGACATGGACGATCGAGTATGCGGTCCAAGCTGGAAGAGCCTTGATTATTCCTTTTATATGGCTTCTTCTGCTGACCGGACTTGGAGCGATTGAATCCAGCGCTGACCGCCGTGTCATTAGTATTGTCACCATTGTTTCAACGCTTATGGCTGTTGCGTTGGGTCTTTGCCGTTGCTATTCTTGGCTTCGGAGGTGCCAGGTTTGTTTGCATTATGGTTGCTACGGGCTAGCCAGCTATCTTCGCCCGCGCAAAAGCGGGTCATAAGTGCCGTGAGGGCTGCCATGGACTTCAGCTTTTCCTGGCCGAGGTGTCGGGTGAGCCATTCGTCGCGGATGCTGCATTTAAAGGCCGCTAGGGCTTCGGCATCCGGACAGTCGACGATCCAGTTCTTTTTAGTTAGGAACCTGGTCCAGAATTTCCTGGCCGACTCTCTGGGCAGTTGAACTATGTGACTTAAGTCATCGGCATCCGGAGGTCTGACTTATGTGCCTTGGAAGTTGTCGCGGAAGGCGACTTCTAGATCTTCCCAACTGCCAATAGAGTTTTCAGGCAAGCTATTCAGCCAGTGCCGGGCCGGTCCCTTGAGTTTTAGGGGGAGGTATTTGATGGCATGAAGGTCATCACCGCAGGCCATATGAATATGGAGAATAAAGTCTTCAATCCATACCGCGGGATCTGTTGTTCCATCATATGATTTGATATTCACGGGTTTGAACCCTTCTAGGGATTCATGTTCCATTACTTCATCAGTGAAGCAGAGTGGGTGTGCGGCGCCTCTATATCGGGCCAGATCGCGACGTAGTTCGGATGGAGTCCGTCTGCGGTTTTCAGCCTGGACGTGATTGTGCTTGTCATGTTCGGCTTGATAGCCGTCATCGCGCGTCGGGGCACGGCCCTGCCATCTGTAGATCGATCTAGCCGGACCTGCTTTATTATTCAGGTCATGCTGTAGGTCATATGTGTATCCCCCAGCTGTTTTATCTCTACCCTTATGGCGAGTTAGGACGGGCTGGTGTTTGGCTTGAGTTGCCGCTTTGTCCCGGCCACGTGGTTGTCGATCAGCCGCATTACATGCTAATGGTACGGGCTGAAGTGCCTCGTCATCGAGTTGAGGTAGCAATTTGTGCTTCGGGTAACTTTTGGTTGGGTGCTCGAGGCCGTATTTCTGTGCTGCCAGGACATTAGTCCATCTATCATTGAGCAGATCTTGATCAGCCTGAAGCTCCTGCTGCTTCTTTTTCAGGCTCCTTGCAGTGGCTATTAGCCGGTGCTTAAAGCGCTCCTACTCGAGAGGTTCCTCAGGCACGATAAAATCCTCGTTGTCGAGGCTCACCTCATCCTCGGAGAGCGGAAGATAGTTACTGTCCTCCGAGTCTTTGTTTATGGCCTGTTCATTAGGGCTGACTTGCCCATCTTCCTGTTCGTCCTGTTCGGAGGTTGGCTCAACGGGGCCTTCATTGTCCTCGGCATCATCTAGAGTACTGTTTTCTCCTGTGCCGGTATTGCTGTCTTTTTCGCGGCGTGACTTAGAGCGGCGACGCTGTCGTCGGTGCTTTGGCTGTGTCTCAGGAGGTTTATCCTCGACTGGGTCTTCTTTGTAACCACCATTAGCTTCTTTGGGTCTATCCACCATGTACACGTCATACGAAGAGGTGGTCGTCCAGTGTCCGGTAAACACCGGGTTTTGGGCCTCCTCCTCTCCGGCATCGTCGTCCATCCGTTGATGTTTTTGAAGTCGTAATCGAGCATGTCTGTTAAGTCCTCGACAGAGGCTATAAAGTGGGTGGTGGGTGGGACGTAAAATTCCCTGCTCTAAGCCCCTAGTCCGGGCTGGGCATAGTTTGGACGTTGCTCCTCTGTAATGACAAGGGATCACATTAGGTCCAGAGCTTCGCTTAAAGGAGAGGTTTGGCCCGAGAGAAGAGAGCCCGTGGAGCATGGCGAGACGGAGACTCCTTGGCCGAACTCACACGATGCTGACTCCGAGGATTCAGAGCCCATGTCTGGAGAAGGGTCCGGCTCCATGATGACTACCAGTGACAGTACTTCCCTCAGCTCTCCCACAATGGGCCTGGTGGTCGCAGATAGTCCGGCGAGCTCAGGGAGCTCGTCTTCGGACCCGGCGATATGCTGCGGATCTAAGTCCAGAGCGGAAATTGAGGGCATGAATCCTCGGAAGATCAAGTCTCCACGGATATCAGCGACATAGTCCAGATTTTCAAAACTAATCTCGTGACCTGGGGCATAGCTATCGATCTGCTCTAGATGGCCAAGCGAGTTGGCCCGCAGTGCGAAGCCGCCGAACACAAAGATATGGCCGGGGAGGAAAACCTCCCCCAGGGTAGCTTTGCTGTAGATGATTGATGGAGCCATCGAACCTTCAGGTGATGATGGAGCAGAACTCTCAATGAAAGCACTAATGTCCTTGTCGAAACCAGCGGATCTCAGGTAGGGGGTCCCGAACTATGCATCTAAGGTTGATGGTAACAGGAGGCAGGGGACACGTTGTTTTACCCAGGTTCGGGCCCTCTTGATGGAGGTAATATCCTACGTCCTGCTTGATTGATATTGATGAGTATGAGGATTACAAGAGTTGATCTACCACGAGATTGTAATGGCTAAAACCCTAAAAGTCTAGCCTGTATGATTGTGATTGCCCCTACGGACTAAACCCTCCGGTTTATATAGACACTCGAGGGGACTAGGGTTGTACAAAGCCAGTTACAGAGAGAGGAATCTTCATATCCGAACGCCAGGCTCGCCATCCACGCCAAGGAGAGTCCCATCTGGATACGGGAGAAAGTCTTCTGTCTTGAATCTTCATAGCCCATTAGTCCGGCCCATGTCACACAGGTCGGACGCACGAGGACCCCTTAATCCAGGATGTCGGCATTCTGGGAATGGGGGTCCCCAGACTTGCCTGCCTGCGGCCTGCGGCGTGGCTCAAAGGGGGCCCAGCACGGCCCGTCTTCATCAACACAGACCCAAGACCCTCGCGAGGGGCCAAGCCTCGCGGGGCGGACGACACGGAGCTTCCTCAGGCACGACCTCATCAGGCTGGCTCGCGAGGAGGCGGAGAGATCAAGGCGGGGTACCTCACGAGGTGCCCGTGATGCAAGCCGTGACGACCAAGGGCTCCAGGCGGGCGCCAGCCCGCGGAGTGTCCTCCTTTCCTCTTTGGTGCAAAGGGAGCAAGCGCAGGCGAGAGCATCGAGCAAAGGCACCCGTTTCGGTGCAACGAGACCAAGACTAGTCCAACGGCAGGGAAGAAGTCATTGTGGAGCCCAAGCCAGCGTCACCACTAGAGCCTTTGGCAGGCGGGGACCAACTTTAGTCAGGATAAGTGTACCAGATGTTCCCCTCCAAAATGGCCAATTGTTGGCGCCCTTCCCGCTCAATATTTGGGAAGAGGCCCAGGGCCTTTGCCTATAAATAGGACTAGCCACCCACAGGAGAGAGGGATCGAGATCGGATCGCAATCGAGAAGAGAGAGAGAGAAGGGTCACTGAACTCCTCCTAGCAGTTCATCCCCCCAGCCAAGAACAGACCCTCGCGAGGCTGTTCTTCCTTGTATTGCTCATCATCATCAGCCCAAGAGGCAATCCACCACACCACACACTGGAGTAGGGTATTACACCACAACGGTGGCCCGAACGAGTATAAACCCTGTGTCTCTTGTGCTGTTCTTTCCATAGCTTAGATCTTAGTGAGGCGGAGGGGTGCAGGTAGGTAGAAGGCGAAATCTCCGTGTGCACCCCAGTGTTCGAACCTCAAGGGTCTGCCGGAACCCGAAATCCGACATTTGGCGCGCCAGGTAGGGGTGCGCCGGAATCCACCTTCTACCGCTTCGTGTCATGTCGCGTCGTCATCACCATGTCTGGCGACCAGGCGGGCAACCCAGATCCATGGGCGGCGTGGCCCGCCTGCGCAAAGCCGCTCGCCTCGGGCGACCCCGTGCCCCAGGCATCTCGCGGTCCGCAGGGCGCTACGGGCCGCGGGCGACGAGGACATGCTTCAACAGTTCTCACACCGCGGCAGGCGCGGTCGGCAGCAAGGGCCTCCAATCACGCCGCGATCACGACACCGTACACCCGCCGGGAGCAGGCGAACTCGAGGGCCGCGCTCATGGTGGCCCGAGAGCTGCTGGAGTGCAGGCTGCTGGAGGGCGGCCGCAACGTGCTGCTGGAGCGGGTGGCAGAGCTCCTGGGCTTCGTCGCCTTGGAGGCTCACCCCTTCTGCACCTAGCTCCCATCTCAAGCCCAGGGCGGCCCACGCGGGGGCTCCGCGCGCGCTCGCGGGCTCCAAGGCTACTCTAACGCTAGCAAAGCTGTCGGCACCGGACCGGCGGCGGCGCTGCCACCGCTCCCGGTCCGCGAAGAAGAAGGACTCGACGCGACCCACGGCCCTAGTGGACAGCCACGCTACCAACCCACGGTGGGTGCGTCAAGCAGAGCTGCGTGGCACGCGGAGCATTACGGCATGGCCTTCGGGATGACGGCGCCAGAAAAATACGTGCCCCTCATGATGGACCAAGGACACCCTCACGAGGGCGAACAAGGCTCGCTCCTCAGCCCAAGATGGGGGGACGAAGCGCGAGAAGCTGAGCCCTTCCAGGAGCCCCGGGACAGTCCCACTGGCCACGCTAGAGGCAACGATTATCGGTACCGCTAATTCCTCAGAAGCAGGCATACGCTAATCATGGATCGCAGGAGGTGCAGGTCGCCACAGCGAGCAGCTGCCCCGCTCCCACAGTCTCCTAGCCCTCGGGAGGAGGGCGCAGTGGGCTGCAGGAGAGGGTCGAGATCCGACATCACCACCGCGGCGTTCGGAGCAAGGTGTTCTCAGGAGGTAGGCCCTCTGCTAGGGAGGTGCCTCAGGGCCTGCCCCTGGCGGAGGACCCGTGGTCGTCGGGGGAACCACTGGCGACCGCCCTACCCCATCGGCGGCGTCCTGGTTTCCGGTCGTTGTTGATAGCACTAGAGTGTGGAGCAAGGCGGGGCCCTCATCTGGCGATATGAAGCAAGGCCGGTACCTATGAAGAAGGCCTAGTGCCTGTGAAACTCGCCGCCCCGTGACACTCTCACGTAATAATGAGTGGGGCTGTACACGCCCCGGAGTCTCAGGGGTGCCGGCTTCAGGCCCTGGGGCTCCCTCCCACACCCAGTGGCAGCACTTAGCTCCGTACTGGTGAGAAGACGTCCAAGACTAGATTAGGTGCCGGACGCGGCCTTTTGTCTGCTTTCGTTGCTTTTCCCTTTGGTTGTCGCTTTCCCCCGCTGGATTTAAGTTGGATTCGAATTTGAGATTTGCGTGTGTTCCGGGAAGGGGCGCTTAGTCTCGTTCGAGCAATTTCTCGCGTTTTGGTTACCACTTCGTCTTAGCTGCCTCCCCTCGTGAGCCCCTCGCGAGCCGGGTCAGGCCTAGCTTGCGTGCAGCCCAGACTGCCGCCGCCGCGTCCTCTCAGGAGGGTTTTTTTAATGCAGATCCTATGGATTCGGTCAGGGAACACTCGGGGCACCACAGCCTCCCACAGGCTACCTCAGGGCCCGCACGAGACAAAGGTAAACTACCCGACCAGCGCGTCGCTTAAGCCAACCACTTGGCGCAGGCGCATGGGCAATGTGACGTCTACTAGTACGAAGAACACAAGTTTTACATGAGGGGCTCCCCTTCCAAAATGCTCTCACAGCCATCAGGACAAAACCTGAGTTCTATTCATGCAGGGTAAGGAAACAGGAACGATGCACGATCAGTTGGATAAATCCCCCAATGCGTCCTTAGGAGCACCACCCGAACTGTTGCTGGCATCGCTGAACTCGCCATCGCTGTGTGCGTCGCCGCCAGCAGCATCAGGGCCGTTCACCACACCGCCTTCGTCGGCAGCCACGATCACGCCATCATTGTCTGAAGCGAAGGCCCTGACAAGAGCATCCACATTGTCTTCCACCCAGTGCGCCAGGTCATCTCGGACGGCCTGGGGGACTGGGGCAATGGCGGCATCGAAATCGAAGTGGGGATCCATGTTCCGGAGATGGCTGAGGACGCGAGAAAAGGCGCGCCCGAGCAGGGCACGGCTCCTCTCCTCCACCAACCTGTCGGCCCTGACCGACCGCGCCTCCAGCTGCGTCACCACATCGGTGAAGAACTGAAGGTTGCCGGCGAAGTTGACTGCGTGCGGCTCGCCAACAGCCGCCTCGCAGAAGTTGCCCAAGGCTGTGTTGGCTCTCTCCCGGAGCGTGGTGAGCATGGGGCCATGCTCATGCTCCAGGATCCGCCGCTGGCGTATCTCGTCCGCATTCTGGCGCGCGACGACCTCAGCCTCCTCCACCCGCTGGCGAAGAAGGAGCACCTCGGCCTGGGAGGTGGTTGACTCCCCTTGCGCTACCTCAAGGGCGGCCCGAAAAGCATCGGCCCGCCGCGTCGCTCCCTCCAGCTTGGCCCTCAAGGCAGCAGTCCTACCTTCAGCCTCGGCCCGGATCGACTATGGCCTCTCCTCGAACTCGTGCTCGAGGTTCAAGCGCGCCATCGCCACCCGACGTCCGACCTCCTCCAAGACACAGGCTTCCCGTGCAGCGACATCATCCTCCGCCCGCGTCACCAAGCGCTCCCTCGTCTCCAGACGCTCTTACTCGCGGGTACGTTCGGCGGCTTCCAGCGTCAGCGCCTCCTCACGCTTCAGGAGCTCTGCTGGGTCGCCAGAGTCCACCTTTATCGACGCGAGGGCTGCCTTGCGCAGCTCCACTTGCTCCTCCAGTGAGTGGCACCAGGCCAGGAGCTCCCGAGCCTGCTCCTCCGCCGCCTCTCGCTGCCGGTCAGCTTCCCGGGCCTCCTTAGCGGCCCAAGATCGGGCCTCCCGAGAGGCCACCAGCGACGCCCTGGCCTCTGCGTCGTCAAGGTCGCGCTGACGGTGCGCAACGGCGATGGCGCCCTCCAGCTCGCGCCTCTCTGCAGCCAGGCGCAGGCCCTCGGCCTCAAGGTGCGCGTCTTCATCAGCAAGCTCCTCACCAAGCAGGCTCACCGCGTCAGCCGCCCTTCGAAGGAATCCTTGGCGAAGAGCGCGATGCTCCCGGACGCGCTCGAGCACGTCTTCCACACCATAATCTGCCCCGAGCAAGCGCCGGGGGCCATGAATCAGCACTCCCCCTCCGGGCAAGGGGCTGGGGGCCGGCACCCTCGCGACGGCCGGGCACGCCACGCCAGAAGCCTGGCCTGGAGCCAGCCCGTCCCCAGATGAAGAGCGCAGGGAGCGCCTCATCCAATCGCAGTCCACGACCAGGCGAGAAGCCCACGGCAAGCTGGCTACGCCACGAGAAGGCCCACAAAGGAGGATCGTGAGGTGCGCAGGGCCGTGATGCACCTCGGGACGGTTCGCCTCTCCGATCGCCCTCACCGCAAGGGCTCTGCTGCTCGGAGCACTTGAGGACGGTGGAGGGGGCGAAGCCAAGGGAGACGGCACCTCAGCCATCTCCGCGAGCTCGGCTGGAAGGGGCCCGCAGAGCAAGGATCAGTAAAAGCAACAGAAGGATCGGGAGCTGGGAAAGGAGAAGGCTTACTCATTAGTGGTGAAGTACTTCCTACGCTTCAGCAGGCGACAAGGGTAATCGTCGCCCAAGGCCTCCCTTCTCTTCCGGAGGGCCTCAAAGTCCACGCGGAAGCGGCCCAAGAGTTGAGCGCAGGGATCAACCTGCGACGAAGACGGAGCGTCAAGGCGATCCGTGTCAGGGGCGCCTGCCTGATGCGCGCTGCCGATCGCCTCGCCAAGAGAAGTGGCTGGAGCCTCAAGGGCCTCAGTCGCAGGCGCTGAGGGCAGCTGCTTGCCACCCTCAGCCTCAGCGGCACGGGCCCCAAGAGCTGCTCCCTCATGAGCATCGCCCGGCGCTGTCACCCCGCCGGGAGCCCCCTCGGCCTCTGGCGCCTCATGCCTCCCTGCTCCGCCACTTGAGGAAGAGTCGCCTTGGCCGACTGGAAGGGCAGTCACCACAACTGGGTTCTCCCGAGGCCCCTGGAGGCCGGCAGGGCGCGGCCCCCACTCATCAAAGATAGGCATCTGATTCACAAAATCGCCCCTGTTCTGGCAGAGGTACAGCAAGGCCCCTCCCTGCTGGATGCTGCCAGGGTTGGGGTCCCTAGTCAGGATCAAGAGCGCTGGCCTCAACACTTCAGGCATCAGGTCCTCTTCCTGGAGCCTCATACGATCATCACGCCCGCTGAAGGCCCACATCCGGCGGGAGTGGCGTTGGAGAGGAGCAACGCGGCGTAGCAGGAACTCTTTCACCACCTTGGGCGCTGTCACGCCAAGCGACCTCAAGAACGCGAAGCGGTGCCAGACGAAGACGAGCCGGGGGCTCTCAAGCGTCTCCTGGCCCCAACTCGAATTGGGGACAGTAGGCGAAGTTGGCTCCGATAGCAGGGGCTGGGCACCCCTGCATCCACATACAGCCACCGCTCGCGGAACCCAGCCGCGGGCAGAGGGAGCCTGAAATCAATCCCTGAGGCCGCTGTCTCAGGCGCGGCAACGAAGCTCACGCACGCCTAGCATTGGGTAGGGTCGACAAGGCGTAGAGAGAAGAAGTGGCGCAGCAAGGCAACCGAAGGAAGGATGCCCATCATTGCCTCACAAACAAAGGCGAAGACCGAAAGGAGGGTGATGGATTCAGGACCCAGATGCATCATGTGGATCTGATAGTGGGAAAGCACGACATTGAAGAAATCAGAAAAGGGGGGAACCAGACCCGCCCATAGGGCATCGGTAAAATACGGGACCTCGGTGACTATCCTGTCGATGGAGAAGTGGGACGCGGGCCAGGCCGTCGTCCACCCGCATTCGTTGAAGATAGTGGTCAGAGCCGAGCTGACCTTGCCCAAGCCCTCGGCGGGGGCCACCAACGGTGGTGAGCAAGGTGGAGGCATGGGTTTCTTCCCTCTTCCCTTCTTCGTCGGAGCCATGGCGATGGGAAGGGGGGGGGGGGAAGGTTTGAGATTGGGTTGAAAACGGAAGCCGGAGTTCGAATGGAGGAAGGACAGAGGGCGCTTGAGCAACAAAAAGGGGAGCGGCTATGTACGACTACGAGTCTGCCTAGCATGGCGCAGAATAAGGGGGGCGTGGGGGAATAGTGCCGCCCACGCCCAACCAACCGCCACGCGGCACCCAAGGCCGCAGGCTGTTAGGGCCCGCGGCGCTTCGCCCTTGCCCTTTCGCCTCCCTGCACGGCCAAGTCCGGGCGCGCCTTGGGCCCGGGGGCTACTGTCGGCGTTCTGGGAACGGGGGTCCCCAGACTTGCCTGCCTACGGCCTGCGGCGTGGCTCAAAGGGGGCCCAGCACGGCCCGTCTTCATCAACACAGACCCAAGACCCTCGCGAGGGGCCAAGCCTCGCAGGGCGGACGACACGGAGTTTCCTCAGGCACGGCCTCATTAGGCTGGCTCACGAGGAGGCGGAGAGATCAAGGCGGGGTACCTCACGAGGTGCCCGTGACGCAAGCCATGACAACCAAGGGCGCCAGGCGGGCGCCAGCCCGCGTAATGTCCTCCTTTCCTCTTTGGTGTAAAGGGAGCAAGCACAGGCGAGAGCATCGAGCAAAGGCACCCGTTTCGGTGCAATGAGACCAAGACCAGTCCAACGGCAGGGAAGAAGTCATTGTGGAGCCCAAGCCAGCGTCACCACCAGAGCCTTTGGCAGGCGGGGACCAACTTTAGTCAGGATAAGTGTACCAGATGTTCCCCTCCAAAATGGCCAATTGTTGGCGCCCTTCCCGCTCAATATTTGGGAAGAGGCCCAGGGCCTTTGCCTATAAATAGGACCAGCCACCCACCGGAGAGAGGGATCGAGATCGGATCACAATCGAGAAGAGAGAGAGAGAGAAGGGTGACTGAACTCCTCCTAGCAGTTCATCCCCCCAGCCAAGAAAAGACCCTCGCGAGGCTATTCTTCCTTGTATTGCTCATCATCATCAGTCCAAGAGGCAATCCACCACACTACACACTGGAGTAGGGTATTACACCACAACGGTGGCCCGAACCAGTATAAACCATGTGTCTCTTGTGCTGTTCTTTCCATAGCTTAGATCTTAGCGAGGCGGAGGGGTGCAGGTAGGTAGAAGGTGAAATCTCCGCGCGCACCCCAGTGTTCGAACCTCAAGGGTCTACCGGAACCCGAAATCCGACACAGGACTCCCTCACCCCCTTCATATATATAGATTGGAGGGGAGGAGAGGCAGCCAAGGGGGCACCCAAGTACGAGGAATCCTACTTGGGTGCCTCCCAATTTGGCCTCCCCTCTTTCCTATTCCTATTAGGAGTAGGAAGGGAAGAAGGGAAAGGGGGAATCCTATTCCCTCTTTCCTTTCCTCCTTCCCCTTTTCTACTCCAATTTGGCCAGCCCATATGGGAGGGGTGCACCAGCCCCTTAGGGCTCATTTGGTTGCTGAGGAGGGAAAACCCAGGGTAGCAGTCACCGGGAGAGATTTTTCCTGTGCTCATGGCATCCCCTCTCACAATATGGAGATATCCCTGGTGCCATTTGGGCATCACGGGGAAGGGTAGGGAAGTTTGACAAAGATCGTGGGCATGAGGGAGCAGACAAGGTCGTAGGCTTTGCTGCTTGAGAGAGGAAGGCATTGGAGGAGGCGAGGGGATCCGCGAGATGAAGGAAGTTTGCTTTCGCACGAGAGAGATGGGGTTTCGTCTCCAATGTCCATAGTCGTGGATTCTCCCCCTGTGGATATGTCGTGGATTGGGCCAGGATATCCCTGTCCGATGGACTTCCAAACTGACTGTCGAGTAATTCGGGGTCCGATTGGCCGGTGCTTTCTTCGGCCAGGGATAAGGCTGGGATCCCGGGGGAATCAGGGGAACCAAACTAGCCCTTAGGGGCTGGTATGTCCCCCTCTTGGCCCATTAAGGCCCATGTAGTTGCCGAGGGGATGCCCGGAACCCTTTCCAGTGATCCAATATGCACCCGGTACCCCCGAAACACTTCCGGTATATGAATATCAATGTCCAATATATGAATCTTTACCTCTCGACCATTTCGAGACTCCTCGTCATGTCCGTGATCTCATCCGAGACTCCGAACAACATTCGGTCACCAAATCACATAACTCATATAATACAAAATTGTCATCGAACATTAAGCATGCGGACCCTACGGGTTCGAGAACTATGTAGACATGACCGAGACACCTCTCCGGTCAATAACCAACAATGGAACCTCGATACTCATATTGGTTCCCACATATTCTATGAAGATCTTTATCGGTTGTACCATAATGAAAACATACGTTATTCCTTTTGTCATCGGTATGTTACTTGCCCGAGATTCGATCGTCGGTATCTCCATACCTAGTTCAATCTCGTTACCGACAAGTGTCTTTACTCGTTCCGTAATGCATCATCCCACAACTAACTCATTAGTCACATTTCTTGCAAGGCTTATTATGATGTGCATTACCGAGAGGGCCCAGAGATACCTCTCCGATACTCGGAGTGACAAATCCTAATCTCGATCTATGCCAACCCAACAAACACCTTCGGAGATACCTATAGAGCATATTTATGATCACCCAGTTACGTTGGGACGTTTGATAGCACACAAGGTATTCCTCTGGTATCCGGGAATTGCATAATCTCATAGTCAAAGGAATATGTATATGACAGGAAGAAAGCAATAGCAATAAAACTTAACGATCATTATGCTAAGATAACGGATGGGTCTTGTCCATCACATCATTCTCCTACTGATGTGATCCTGTTCATCAAATGACAACACATGTCTATGGTTAGGAAACTTAACCATCTTTGATTAACGAGCTAGTCTAGTAGAGGCTTACTAGGGACACGGTGTTTTGTGTATGTATCCACGCATGTATCAAGTTTCCGGTTAATACAATTGTAGCATGAATAATAAACATTTATCATGCTATAAGGAAATATAAAATAACAACTTTATTATTGCCTTTAGGGCATATTTCCTTCAGTCTCCCACTTGCACTAGAGTCAATAATCTAGTTCATATCGCCATGCGATTTAACACCAATAGTTCACATCTTTATGTGATTAATTCCCATAGTTCACATCTCCATGTGACCAACACCCAAAGGGTTTACTAGAGTCAATAATCTAGTTCACATCGCTATGTCATTAACACCCGAAGAGTACAAAGGTGTGATCATGTTTTGCTTGTGAGAGAAGTTTAGTCAACAGGTCTGCCACATTCAGATCCGTATGTATTTTGCAAATTTTCTATGTCTACAATGCTCTGCACGGAGCTACTCTAGCAAATTACTCCCACTTTCAGTATGTATCCAGATCAAGACTTAGAGTCATCTGGATTAGTGGCAAAGCTTGCATCGACGTAACTCTTTACAACGAACTATTTATCTTTATCACCTCCATAATCGAGAAATATTTCCTTAGTCCTCTTAGGTAACTAAGGATAACTTTGACCGATGTCCAGTGAACCACTCTTGGATCACTATCGTACCCCCTTTCCAAACTCATGGTAAGGTATACAATAGGTCTGGTACACAACATATCATAATGTATAGAACTTATGGCTGAGGCATAAGGAATGACTTTCATTCTCTCTATATATTATGATGTGGTCGGGTTTTGAGTCTTACTCAACTTCACACCTTGTAACATAGGTAAGAACCCTTTCTTTGATTGATCCATTTTGAACTCCTTCAGAATCTTGTCAAGGTATGTGCTTTGTGAAAGTCCTATCAAGCGTCTTGATCTATCTCTATAGATCTTGATGCTCAATATATAAGCAACTTCACCGAGGTCTTTTATTGAAAAAAATCGTATTCAAGTATCCTTTTATGCTATCTAGAAATTCTATATCATTCCCGATCAACAATATGCCATCCAAATATAATATCATAAATGCTACAGAGCTCCCACTCACTTTCTTGTAAATACAGGCTTATCTGAAAGTCTGTATAAAACTGTATGCTTTGATCACCTCATCAAAGCGTATATTCCAACTCCGAGATGCTTGCACCAGTCCATAAATGAATCCTTTGAGCTTGCACACTTTGTTAGCACCTTTAGGATCGACAAAACCTTCTGGTTGCATCATATACAACTCTTCTTTAAGATATCCATTAAGGAATGCAGTTTGGACATCCATATGCCAGATTTCATAAAATGTGGCAATTGCTAACATGATTCGGACAAACTTAAGCATCGCTATGAGTGAGAAAATCTCATCGTAGTCAACACCTTAAACTTGTCGAAAACATTTTTGCGACCAGTCGAGCTTTGTAGATAGTAACACCATCATCAGCGTCTATCTTCCTCTTGAAGATCCATTTATTCTCAATGGCTTGTCGATCATCGGGCAAGTCCACACTTTGTTCTCATACATGGATCCTATCTCAGATTTCGTGGCCTCAAGCCATTTATCGAAATCTGGGCTCATCATCGCTTCCTCATAGTTTTTAGGTTCATCATGGTATAGTAACATGACTTCCAGAACAGGATTACTGTACCACTCTGGTGTGGAACATGCTCTGGTTGACCTACGAGGTTCGGTAGTAACTTGATCTAAAGTTTCATGATCATTATCATTAATTTCCTCTCTAGTTGGTGTAGGCATCTGTAGCACCCAAGATGCGGTTCTATCCGAACCACGTGATGAACTCATGATCGGGGCACAATCGCATTTCAAGCGCATAGCAAGGTGGATATCATTACAACATACCATGTACTGAATAGATGAGAGTACAACATAAAGGCTTACACTCGCCACAAGCTACATCATTCATACAACAATACATCAAAACATGGCAACCATCATACAGAAGAGCAGGATCCGACTACGGATGAAATCAAACAAAAAGAAGAATGACATCCACCCTGCTAATCCCAGGCTCCCCGACCCGGAACATAATCCCTTGATCGAAGAAGAAGAAGAACTCCAAAAGAAATCAAGCATCGCACTCATGTCAGATCATCACATTACTTGTACATGCAACTGTTGTTGTAGTAATATGTGAGCCACGAGGTGTAGGACCGAAAGTATGCCTAGAGGGGGGTGATTAGACTACTTGACCAAATAAAAATCTAGCCTTTTCCCAATTTTTAGTCTTGGCAGATTTTATCAACTTATTGCAAGTCAAGCAATCAACCTACACATGCAAGTCTAAGAGTATAGCAGCGGAATGTAAAACATTTGCATGTGAAGGTAAAGGGAGGAGTTTGGAGGGAGCAAACACAATGTAGACACGAAGATTTTTGGCGTGGTTCTGATAGGTGGTGCTATCGTACATCCACATTGATGGAGACTTCAACCCACAAAGGGTAACAGTTGCACGAGTCCACGGAGGGCTCCACCCACGAAGGGTCCACGAAGAAGCAACCTTGTCTATCCCACCATGGCCATCGCCCACGAAGGACTTGCCTCACTAGGGTAGATCTTCACGAAGTAGGAGATCTCCTTGCCCATACAAACTCCTTGGTTCAACTCCATAATCTTGTCGGTGGCTCCCAAGTGACACCTAACCAATCTAGGAGACACCACTCTCCAAAAGGTAATAGATGGTGTGTTGTTGATGAACTCCTTGCTCTTGTGCTTCAAATGATAGTCTCCCCAACACTCAACTCTCTCTCACAGATTTGGATTTGGTGGAAAGATGATTTGAGTGGAAAGCAACTTGGGGAAGGCTAGAGATCAAGATTCATATGGTTGGAATGGAATATCTTGGTCTCAACACATGAGTAGGTGGTTCTCTCTCAAAAAATGAATGCTGAAGTGTAGGCACATTCTGATGGCTCTCCTTACAAATGAAGGAAGGGTGGAGGGGTATATATAGCCTCCACAAAATCTAACCGTTACACGCAATTTACCAAACTCGGTGGGACCGAATCAGAAAACTCGGTCAGACCGATTCAGTTCAAAATATGAACTTTGGGCTTTTCGGTGGGACCGACATGTGAACTCGGTGGGACTGATTTCATTAGCGTTAGGGCATAACGTAATATCGGTGCGACCGATTACACAAACTCGGTGGGACCGTTTTGGTAATAAGCTAACCAGAGAGTTGGTCAGGCAAATTCGGCGGGACCGAGTCACTCATTTCGGTGAGACCGAAACGTTACGAAAGGGAAACAGAGAGTTTGCATTGTGAACTCGGTGGGACCGATTGCTCATCTCGATTGGATCGAAACGTTATGAAGGGAAACAAAGAGTTTGGAATCCCATCTCGGTGAGACCGAGATCCCTATCGGTGAGATCGAAATGACTAGGGTTTCTGGCAGTGGCTATGTCAAGTGAACTCGGTGGTGCCGGATAGAACATTTCGGCAGGGCCGAGTTTGACTTTTGGTTTGGGACATATGTGGATATGATAAAGTGTTTGTGTGTTTTTGGAGCATATCACTAAGCATTTTGAGCAAGTAAGTCATTAAGCAACACCTCATCCCATTTTAATAGTATTGTCTTTTCATATGGACTCAATGTGATCTTGGATCACTAAAATGAAAATGTAGAGTCTTGAGCTTGAGCCAATGTGTCTCCTCAGCATTTTGAGGGGTCCACATTCCTAATCCATGCCTTGCCAATCATTTAAATTTCTTAAATGATCATCTTGAAATAGTATTAGTTCAATGAGCTATATGTTGTTGGTAGTTAGCAAAACCACCCAGGGATAGTTGCACTTTCAATCTCCCCCTTTTTGGTAATTGATGACAACATATAGATCAAAGCTTCAACAAATGATAATAAGATTTAAATACATCATCGCTTTGAAAAGTATGTGATAAGTAAGAGCTCCCCTAAATTTGTGCATTATTTAAGATTTGCTTTTGAATGCAAATGCACAATCGATTAGGATCATGGGTCACTCTTCCATGTCACATACATCTTGGTGGAGCGCTCAAAATGATAGGAATTAAAACATGCACTCATCACCAAGCAAAGTGAATGATCATATATGGGATATACAAGATAATGTCATCCAGGCAAGCATTAAAGTAGAATATGATCAAACACATGATCATACAAGTATCTCACACAGACATAAAGAGTATCAACCGAGCACACACACACAAAAGTTCAACCAAATAGCAAGAGAGACAAAGCAGCAAAACACTCTCTCTCTCGAAGCCTATGATGTATACATTTGTCCCCCTTTGGCAACAAGTTACCAAAAAGTTTCAAAATGCATAGTGCTATGCGTCTCTCAGGCTTGGTCTTTGGGAGGTGGTGTAGAGAGAACTATAAGGATGAAGGCATCAGTGGATGTAGTTGGAGCTGGTGGAGTGGTTGCTGGAGGTGGCATAAAAGTTGTTGCTGGTGCAAATGAAGTAGCTCTTGTATCTGACACTGGCACTGCATCTGACCTCTGACTCCTTGGCACTCGCTAAAAAGGATCCGTAGTTGCCTTCCCTCTCTTCTCCTCTGCTTCCTCCTGGAGCTGCTCGACTGCAGTCTGTATCTCAGTCACTTTGAGATCAAGATCATAAAACTTTGTCTCAAAAATCCTTTCCAAGCTCTCCTGATTCCGAGTCAGGGTGGCCAAGGCCTTCTCAATCCTCAATGTTGCCTGAATCAGATAACCTAGCTGATCTTGTTTGCTCTTTAAGAACACCCGAGATGCTTCCTCAGCACTTGGCATCCTTGCAGCCTTTTCTGCCTTTGCCTTAGCTCTCTTCTCTTGTGCTTGTGCTGATGAAGGATCATCCTCATTCATCACAACTACGGTATCCTCAAATTCTGGGTGCAATGGTAAATGCTCCTTGTCCAACAATTAAGTGCATGTGCCCATCTTGGAATTGATGAGCACTTGAATGTGTGGAGCATACCCACAAGATCTTTTCTGATCTACAGCAGTCCTCTTGATTGTCTCAACAATCAGACTCATGACTTTGAATTTTTGAGGAACATCAAATATCTGCAGCAGGTTGATTGAATGCCCTCTTATCATCTTGTGATCTCTAGATTTTGGTAACAGAGTATGCCTTAAGATTGTGTTGATTGTAGGCAGGCCAGACAACAGATAATGAACAGATCCAAGCTTGTGTGTCTCCAAAGCTTTGTCGGGGATCTCCTTGTACATGTTTGTCATTGAGTTGTGGTCCTTCTTCTTCTTGGCATACACATCCAAATCATCCTCATGCTCTTCTAGGGCATTGATCAACTTGGCCCACTCATCAACAGTTGATTGGTACCTTGTACCCTCAGATATCCATATAATTCTACCATCTGGATAGAAATGAGCTATAGAATAGAACTGCATAATGAGCTCATCATTCTACTTGGTAAGCTTTTGTCCCACAAACTTATCAACTCCACAAGCTTTGAAGCTTTGATGCACTCCTGGGAAATAGTCTTCATTCTCATCAATGAATTCCCAATCAACCCATTTCATATCATAGACTATAGGCTTCTTATCTAGCAAAATGGTCTCATAGAAATCTTGCCGTTCCTTGGTGTGGAACCTATAGTCCACTGCAGTCCTCCTCCTCACAACATAGGGATCAGACTGTCTCCAAAGTCTCAACCCCGCATCCTTCCCGATGTTCATGTCCTTAGCCACTCGATGAGTGTCATTGTGTTCTGGAATCTTGGGTTTCAGTTTTCTATGCACTTGGGCTTCTGCATCTTCTTCAACTTCAGGCACTGGGGCCTTGTTCTTTTCTTCAGCTGGATGTTTCTGGTGCTTCTCTTGGGCATAGAAGGCTTCTGAGCTTGAGCTGCAGCCTTGGGGGCTGTCTTGGGCTTTGAAGTGGTAGCCCCTGACTTAATGGCATCCCCCATAAGCTTCTGGGACTTGGGTGCTGGTGCAGCATCCTCTTCCTCTTCATCTTCTTCCGGATCTCTCATTATAGAGCATCTACCAATGACTCTGGCAGTTATCTTCTTGACCCTCTCTTTCCTTTTCTTTCCCTCTCCAGCAACCTCTTTGGTTGGCTTAGGGATTTTAGCAGTTGAGGCTCTTGCGTTTAGGGTTGGCACCCTCTTGGCAGGGGTCTTCTTGTGCAATCCAGGCTTAGTTGTTGCACCAGTACCATAATATTTCTTCAGCACTTTCTTTTTGGAGCAAACTTCCTCCTCAACAACCACATAGTCCTCATCTTCAGAATCTGAGGTTTTCTTCTTTCTTGTTCTGGTGGCTGCCTTGGGCAAATTACTAGGAGTGCTCCTGCTGCCCTCATCATAGCTGCTTGAGGGACTAGTGCCCTCACTCATGTGCACTTGCTCTTCTGACTTGTTCTGACTATCACTTTGGTCGGACATCCTAGCAATCAAGCTGACAGCAAACCCTGTGAATAGATATAGATGAGGCAGAATAGATGAGCATCACAAAGTGCAGAGTTTTTTCAAAACAAGTGAGTCAAAAACTTAGTTTTAGTTCTCCACAGAAATCATTTCGGAGCTACCGTTTTGTCAAACTCGGTGATACCGAAGCAACTGTTGGAGTCTAAACTACTGAACTTGGTCAGACCGAGTCACAGTTTGGTGGCTCCGAGATTGCTAGGGTTTCACAGAGAATTGAATTCAGTCACACCGATTTGCAGTTTCGGTCAGACAAAAAAGCGCACATGCAATGGCCTAAGCCAAATCGGTGGGACATATTTCTACAACTCGGTCGGTCCGAGATGAGTTCGGTGGAGACCTAACCCTAAATTTTTGAATCAAACCTAACCTAAAAGGAGTTTTCTCTGGATAGATTGATTTCATACTTGGTAATGTTCATGGCAAAGCAATGTGCTAAGAATTCGAATGAGGAATTAGCATACAAAGTCAAACTCATACCCTAGTTCGGCGGGAGTTCGCTACAGCGACAACGGTGGGGTAGAATCCCATTGATGGCGACGGAAACTAGTGGCGGGAGGTCGCTGGCGACAAGGAGACGATCCGGAGATCCAAGGCGGCATTGCAGGACACGCGCGGGCTGAGGAGGTTTGTAGAAATTTCTAAAATCTCACCCATGGGTAGATGTGTCCTGACCCTGTGGTGGTGACCGAGTGGAACAACTTGGTGGCACCAAGATGCAGAATCACAAGCGGTTACTGCAACTCGGTGTGACCGAAAAGTTCAAATCGGTTGCACCGAGATTGAAAACCTAGATCAACTCAGTGAACTTGGTGTGACCGAAATGGATGGATCGGTCAGACCGAAATGCACAGAGAGGTTTTGGAAGTTTAAGTCTATGACGAATCGGGGACTCCAAGCGCTCCTCACACAGAGTGGTTTGAATCTGACTTGATCAAACTTTGTGATGTAGCATGAATAGAGTTTGAGACGAGAAAAGCATAGACAACTAGAGAAGGTTCTTAGGCATTCTTGTCCATCCACTTGGCAAAAGAGAAAAAGCCAAACAATCAAAACAACAAGTGGATGTCCTCGAATGAGTAAAATATGCAGTCAACATGCTCACAGAAATAAGACGGCAAATGAAATATGTGGCAGAGCATGCACAAACACTCTAGCATCTATCAAGCAATTGGCGATGACTAGGTCATCTATATATGAGTATATTGACTTAGGAGTCAAATGAGAACATTTGGTTTTAGGTCATACTCATTGTTTAAGCACAAGTGGGGTTACCACTTTTACATAAAGCATTGTTGTGTTCACACCATTAGAGTTGCTTTAGCTCAATTGATTAGAGTAAAGCTCCCCCTAGATGTGATATCCCCCCTAAGAGGGATGAACTAACCTTGGGTTTTGTCGATGATGACTTCATGTAGGTGTTGAAGATGTGGATGCTCAATGTTGATGTAGATCATGTGGAGCAATCCATTGGAGCGAGTTGCACTTTCAATACCCACACGGGTTAGTCCCACAAGGAACAAACAAGGATATCCATAGACATAGAGTGATGTTCACACAAGATGATGTCCATGAAGGCAATAGGTTACCTTGTCCCTTGTCTTAATAACAAGAGGGTTTGTGACTCCTTAAACTAGTGCAAGATGTGAAAGTTGTTTGCACTTGTCCTTGCCAAAAATGCTATGAGTGAAGTATGTTGGCGGAGTCACCCTCAAGAACTCTCTAGTTCTTCTTCGGGATGCACATCATCTTGATGGGAGTTGTAGTTGTACTTGATGAAGTAGAACTTGATGTAGTCTTAGGAACCCACTTGACCTAGTCCTTAGGAGCTTCTTCAAATGCATCAATCTCCTCTTGAAGCTTGTCCTTGCCTTTTTGCTTGTGGTCTTGTGGTGGAAGATCATCTTGAGCTTTTGATCCTTGGAAATAAGTAGGATCATACATCTCTTGTTGAGGAACAAACTTCGTATTGGGGTATTGATCTTCTTCCCACTCAACTCCATTAGCATTGAACTTCCGTTCAAAACCAATACCTTGATTCTTCTGGTGCCTTCCTTGCTTGTGTACAGTTTCCTCAAATTGCTTACTCCCGGTAAGGCTCTTGTAAACACCTTTCTCTATAATTCCCTTCAATAAGCTATTTTCTTGCTCAAGTATAACTTGGCTAAGAGAATCATTAATGAAATCAAGAGAACTACTAGAAGCATCAACATTGGATTTAACATGATTATTGTTACTACTAGAAGAAGAATCCTTCTTACTCTTGTTGCTATATTTAACTTGTGGCATGTAAGTAGACAAGAGTAAACGCTTGGTAATGTAAGAAGAACTTTTCTTGCGAAGATCATCATTGATTGCTTTAAAAAACCCATGCTCTTGCTCAAGGTTGAGCTTTTCAAAGCGTAACTTCTCATGAGTCTTTAAAAGCTCTCGGTGATTTTCCAATGTAGTTTCATGAGCTAACTTAAGAGTGTTTAGTTCTTTAGTTAGACGCTCAATCTCCTTCTTATCATCATCATTCGTTTTATCTTGATTAGCATGACTAATAGCAAGTTCATCATAGTTTTCATCACTAGAGTTGTCAACAAGTAAATCATCATCACCTAGAAAATCATCTTTATCACTATTGAAATCAACATACTCGGGGTGTGATACCTTTGGAACTTTAGCCATGAAGCATCTTCCAATTCCTTCATTTGGTGAGTCAAATATGTCGTAGGAGTTGGTTGACACAAGTGCTAGACCGGCAACACCTTCATCTTGAGTATATTCGGAGTCGGAGTGATAACTTCTCTCAGAGTGATTGTTGGAGTCGGAGCCGGATACCCATTCACCAACATGAGCTTGATGTCTTTGTTTTGTGTAGCTCCTTGATGACTTGTCCTTCCTTTCCGAATCCTTACTTCTCTGTGATGTTCTTTGTTCATAACGATCATCTCTACTCCTTCTCTCTCTTGGTGGTGATTATTCTCTTCTACTTCTCCTCTTGGGTGAATCTTCTCTTCTTTTGTAGGGGGCGTACACTCATTGGAGTAGTGTCCGGGTCTTCCACAATTATATCAATTTCGTTCACGACTCAAAGATCTTTTTGTTGGGGAACGTAGTAATTTCAAAAAATTCCTACGCACACGCAAGATCATGGTGATGCATAGCAACGAGAGGGGAGAGTGTTGTCCACGTACCCTCATAGACCAAAAGCGGAAGCGTTAGCACAACGCGGTCGATGTAGTCGTACGTCTTCACGATCCGACCGATCAAGTACCGAACGCACGGCACCTCTGAGTTCTGCACAGGTTCAACTCGATGACGTCCCTCGAACTCCGATCCAGCCGAGTGTTGAGGGAGAGTTCCGTCAGCATGACGGCGTGGTGACGATGATGATGTTCTACCGACGCAGGGCTTTGCCTAAGCACCGCTACAATATGATCGAGATGGATTATGGTGGAGAGGGGCACCGCACATGGCTAAGAGATCATGAGATCAATTGTTGTATCTATGGGGTGCCCCTGGCCACGTATATAAAGGAGTGGAGGAGGAGGGGCCGGCCTAGAGGAGGAGGCGCGCATAAGGAGGGAGTCCTACTCCCACCGGGAGTAGGACTCCTCCTTTCCTTGTTGGAGTAGGAGTGAAGGAAAGAGGAGGAGAGGGAGAAGGAAAAGGGGGCTGCACCCCTTGTCCAATTCGGACCAGAGGGAGGGCGCAAGCCTCCTTCCTTTTGGCCTATCTCCTTTATTCCCGTATGGCCCAATAAGGCCCATATACTCCGCGGCGAATTCCCGTAACTCTCCGGTACTCCAAAAAATACCCGAATCACTCGGAACCTTTCCGAAGTCCGAATATAGTCATCCAATATATCGATCTTTATGTCTCGACCATTCCGAGACTCCTCGTCATGTCCCCGATCTCATCCGGGACTCCGAACTCCTTCGGTACATCAAAACATATAAACTCATAATATAACTATCATCGTAGCGTTAAGCATGCGGACCCTACGGGTTCGAGAACTATGTAGACATGACCGAGACACGTTTCCGGTCAATAACCAATAGCGGAACCTGGATGCTAATATTGGCTCCTACATATTCTACGAAGATCTTTATCGGTCAGACCGCATAACAACATATATTGTTCCCTTTGTCATCAGTATGTTACTTGCCCGAGATTCGATCGTTGGTATCTCAATACCTAGTTCAATCTCGTTATCGGCAAGTCTCTTTACTCGTTCCGTAATACATCATCCCGCAACTAACTCATTAGTTTCAATGCTTGCAAGCCTTAAGTGATGTGCATTACCGAGAGGGCCCAGAGATACCTCTCCGATAATCGGAGTGACAAATCCTAATCTCGAGATACGCTATCCCAATAAGTACCTTCGGGGACACCTGTAGAGCACCTTTATAATCACCCAGTTACGTTGTGACGTTTGGTAGCACACAAAGTGTTCCTCCGGTAAACGGGGGATGCATAATCTCATAGTTATAGGAACATGTAGAAGTCATGAAGAAAGCAATAGCAACAAACTAAACGATCAAGTGCTAAGCTAACGGAATGGGTCAAGTCAATGACATCATTCTCCTAATGATGTGATCCCGTTAATAAAATGACAACCCATGTCAATGGTTAGGAAACTTAACCATCTTTGATCAACGAGCTAGTCAAGTAGAGGCATACTAGTGACACTCTATTTGTCTATGTATTCACACATGTATTATGTTTCCAGTTAATACAATTCTAGCATGAATAATAAACATTTATCATGATATAAGGAAATAAATAATAACTTTATTATTGCCTCTAGGGCATATTTCCTTCACTTTTTTCACTGTAGGACCTTGACTTGGAACTTCTTTCCTTGCTTCTATTCTTGTAGAACTTGGTGAAGTTCTTCACCATTAGGCTCAATTCTTCACTGAAGGCTTGTTTCTCACTTGATGATGTAGGAGCATCACATGAGGCTTTGTAAGCACCACTTGACTTGTTGTGAAGCTCTTCCTTATCCTTGAGTGACATCTCATGAGCAACAATTCTTCCAATTACTTCTGTTGGCTTGAGATCTTTGTAGTTCGGCATCATTTGGATCAATGTGCACATGGTATCATATTTTCCATCCAAGGCTCTTAGGATCTTCTTGATGATGAATCTATCGGTCATATCTTCACTTCCTAAGCCGGCAATCTCATTTGTGATGAGAGCAAGCCTAGAGTACATTTCGGCGACACCATCCTCCATTTTGAACTTGTCAAGTTGACTTTGAAGCACATCCAATTTGGATTCCTTGATGGAGTCGGTACCCTCGTGCATATCAATCAAAGTATCCCAAATTTCCTTTGCATTCTCAAGATGGCTGACTTTGTTGAATTCTTCGGGGCATAATCCGTTGAAGAGGATATCGCAAGCTTGAGCATGGTATTGCAACATCTTCAACTCTTCCGCGCTATTTTCACGGTTCAGTTCTCTTCCATCGAAGAATTCACCTTGCAAGCCATACACATAATAGCCCAAACGGCGGGGTTATGTCCAAGAATATGCCTTTTCATCTTATGCTTCCAACTAGCAAAATTAGTACCTTCAAAGTAAGGACCTCTACGGTGGTAATTTCCCTCGCTAGATGCCATACTCTCCTAGGTTGTGAAACCAAGGCTATGATCACCAAAGCTATGGAAATCAAGGCAAATGGAGACCAAAGCTCTGATACCACTTGTAGGAGTATGTCTAGGGGGTGATTGGATTACTTGACCAAATAAAAATCTAGCATTTTCCCAATTTTACATCTTGGAAGATTTTATCTACTTAGCACTAGTTAAGCAATCGACCTACACATGAAAGTATAAGAGTATAGCGTGGTGACGACGATGATGTTCTACCGACGCAGGGCTTCGCCTAAGCACCGCTACGATATGATCGAGGTGGATTATGGTGGAAGGGGGGCACCGCACACGGCTAAGAGATCAAGAGATCAATTGTTGTATCTATGGGGTGCCCCTGGCCACGTATATAAAGGAGTGGATGAGGAGGGGGCCGGCCTAGAGGAGGAGGCGCGCCCAAGGGGGGAGTCCTACTCTCCTTTCCTTGTTGGAGTAGGAGTGAAGGAAAGAGGAGGAGAGGGAGAAGGAAAAGGGGGCTGCACCCCTTGTCCAATTCGGACCAGAGGGGGGGGGGGCGCATGCCTCCTTCCTTTTGGCCTATCTCCTCTATTCTCGTATGGCCCAATAAGGCCCATATACTCCCCGGCGAATTCCCGTAACTCTCCGGTACTCCAAAAAATAACCGAATCACTCGGAACCTTTCCGAAGTCCGAATATAGTCGTCCAATATATTGATCTTTACGTCTCGACCATTTAGAGACTCCTCGTCATGTCCCCGATCTCATCCGGGATTCCGAACTCCTTCAGTACATCAAAACATATAAACTCATAATATTATTGTCATCGTAGCGTTAAGCATGCGGACCCTACGGGTTCGAGAACTATGTAGACATGACCGAGACACGTTTCCGGTCAATAACCAATAGCGGAACCTGGATGCTGATATTGGCTCCTACATATTCTATGAAGATCTTTATCGGTCAGACCGCATAACAACATACGTTGTTCCCTTTGTCATCGGTATGTTACTTGCCCGAGATTCGATCATCGGTATCTCAATACCTAGTTCAATCTCGTTACCGGCAAGTCTCTTTACTCGTTCCGTAATACATCATCCCGCAACTAACTCATTAGTTGCAATGCTTTCAAGGCTTAAGTGATGTGCATTACCGAGAGGGCCCAGAGATACCTCTTCGACAATCGGAGTGACAAATCCTAATCTCGAAATACGCCAACCCAACAAGTACCTTTGGAGACACCTGTAGAGCACCTTTATAATCACCCAGTTATGTTGTGACGTTTGGTAGCACAAAAAGTGTTCCTCCGGTAAACAGGGATCGCATAATCTCATAGTCATAGGAACATGTATAAGTCATGAAGAAAGCAATAGCAACAAACTAAACGATCAAGTGCTAAGCTAACGGAATGGGTCAAGTCAATGACATCATTCTCCTAATGATGTGATCCTGTTAATCAAATAACAACCCATGTCAATGGTTAGGAAACTTAACCATCTTTGATCAACGAGCTAGTCAAGTAGAGGCATACTAGTGACACTCTGTTTGTCTATGTATTCACACATGTAATATGTTTCCGGTTAATACAATTTCTAGCATGAATAATAAACATTTATCATGATATAAGGAAATAAATAATAACTTTATTACTGCCTCTAGGGCATATTTCCTTCAGTATCCCACTTGCACTAGAGTCAATAATCTAGTTCACATCGCCATGTGATTTAATACCAATAGTTCACATCATCATGTGATTAACACCCATAGTTCACATCATCATGTGACCAACACCCAAAGGATTTACTAGATTCAATAATCTAGTTCACATCGCTTTGTTATTAACGCCCAAAGAGTACTAGGGTGTGATCATGTTATGCTTGTGAGAGAAGTTTAGTCAACGGGTCTGCCACATTCAGATCCGTAAGTATTTTGCAAATTTCTATGTCAACAATGCTCTGTACTAAGCTACTCTAGCTAATTGCTCCCACTTTCAATATGTATCCAAGTTGAGACTTTGAGTCATCTGGATCAGTGTCAAAATTTGCATCGACGTAATCCTTTACGACGAACCTTTTTGTCACCTCCATAATTGAGAAACATATCCTTATTCCACTAAGGATAATTTTGACCGCTGTCCAGTGATCTACTCATAGATCACTATTGTACTCCCTTGCCAAAAACAGTGTAGGGTATACAATAGATCTGGTACACAACATGGCATATTTTATAGAACCTATGGCCAAGGCATAGGGAATGACTTTCATTCTCTTTCTATCTTCTGCCGTGGTCGGGCTTGGAGTCTTACTCAGTTTCACACCTTGTAACACATGCAAGAGCTCTTTCTTTGACTGTTCTATTTTGAACTACTTCAAAATCTTGTCAAGGTATGTACTCATTGAAAAACTTATCAAGCATCTTGATCTATCTCTATAGATCTTGATGCTCAATATGTAAGCAGCTTCACCGAGGTCTTTCTTTGAAAAACTCCCTTCAAACACTCCTTTATGCTTTGCAGAATAATTCTACATTATCTCCGATCAACAATATGTCATTAACATATACTTATCAGAAATGCTGTAGTGCTCCCACTCACTTTCTTGTAAATACAGGCTTCACCGCACGTCTTTATAAAACTATATGCTTTGATCAATTTATCAAAGCGTATATTCCAACTCCGAGATGCTTGCACCAGTCCATAGATGGATCGCTGGAGCTTGCATATTTTGTTAGCACCTTTAGGATTGACAAAACCTTCTGGTTGCATCATATACAACTCTTCTTTAATAAATCCATTAAGGAATGTAGTTTTGTTTATCCATTTGCCAGATTTCATAAAATGTGGCAATTGCTAACATGATTCGAACAGACTTAAGCATAGATACGAGTGAGAAACTCTCATCGTAGTCAACACCTTGAACTTGTCGAAAACCTTTTTGCGACAATTCTAGCTTTGTAGATAGTAACACTACTATCAACGTTCGTCTTCCTCTTGAAGATCCATTTAATCTCAATGGCTCGCCGATCTTTGGGCAAGTCAATCAAAGTCCATACTTTGTTCTCATACATGGATCTCATCTCAGATTTCATGGCCTCAAGCCATTTCGTGGAATCTGGGCTCATCATCGCTTCCTCATAGTTTGTAGGTTCGTCATGGTCAAGTAACATGACCTCCAGAACAGGATTACCCTACCACTCTAGTGCGGATATCACTCTGGTTTACCTACGAGGTTCGGTAGTAACTTGATCTGAAGTTACATGATCATCATCATTAGCTTCCTCACTAATTGGTGTAGTAGTCACAGGAACAGATTTCTGTGATGAACTACTTTCCAATAAGGGAGCAGGTACAATTACCTCATCAAGTTCTACTTTCCTCCCACTCACTTCTTTCGAGAGAAACTCCTTCTCAAGAAAGGATCCATTCTTAGCAACGAATAACTTGCCTCCGGATCTGTGATAGAAGGTGTACCTAACTGTCTCCTTTGGGTATCCCATGAAGACGCACTTCTCCGATTTGGGTCTAAGCTTATCAGGTTGAAACTTTTTCACAAAAGCATTGCAACCTCAAACTTTAAGAAACGACAGCTTAGGTTTCTTTCTAAACCACAGTTCATACGGTGTCGTCTCAACGGATTTAGATGGTGCCCTTTTTAATGTGAATGCATCTGTCTCTAATGCATAACCCCAAAACGATAGTGGTAAATCGGTAAGAGACATCATATATCGCACTATTTTATCTAATAAAGTACGGTTACGATGTTCGAACACACCATTACATTGTGGTGTTCCAGGTGGCGTGAGTAGTGAAACTATTTCACATTGTATTAACCGAAGGCCAAACTTGTAACTCAAATATTTTACTTCTGCGATCATATCGTAGAAACTTTTATTTTTGTTACGACGATTCTCCACTTCACTCTGAAATTCTTTGAACATTTCAAATGTTTCAGATTTGTGTTTCATCAAGTAGATATACTCATATCTGCTCAAGTCATGTGTGAAGATCAGAAAATAATGATACTTGCCACGAGCCTCAATATTCATCAGACCACATACATTAGTATGTATGATTTCCAACAAATCTGTTGCTCGCTCCATTGTTTCAGAGAACGGAGTCTTAGTCATCTTGCCCATGAGGCATGGTTCGCAAGCATTAACTGATTCATAATCAAGTGATTCCAAAAGCCCATCAGCATGGATTTTCTTCATGCGCTTTACACCAATATGACCTAAACGGTAGTGCCACAAATAAGTTGCACTATCATTGTTAACTTTGCATCTTTTGGCTTCAATATTATGAAAATGTGTATCACCACGATTGAGATCCAACAAACCATTTTCATTGGGTGTATCACCATAGAAGGTTTTATTCATGTAAACAGAACAACAATTTATTCTCTTACTTAAATGAATAATCGTATTGCAATAAACATGATCAAATCATGTTCATGCTCAACGCAAACACCAAATAACACTTATTTAGGTTCAACACTAATCCCGAAAGTATATGGAATGTGCGATGATGATCATATCAATCTTGGAACCACTTCCAACACACATCGTCACTTCACCCTTAACTAGTCTCTGTTCATTCTGCAACTCCCGTTTCGAGTTACTACTCTTAGCAACTGAACCAATATCAAATACTGAGGGGTTGCTATAAACACTAGTAAAGTACACATCAATAACATGTATATCAAATATACCTATGTTCACTTTCCATCCTTCTTATCCGCCAATTACTTGGGGCAGTTCCGCTTCCAGTGACTAGTCCCTTTAAACTAGAAGCACTTAGTCTCAGGCTTACGACCAGACTTGGGCTTCTTCACTTGAGCAGCAACTTGCTTGCCGTTCTTCTTGAAGTTCCCTTTCTTCCCTTTGCCCTTTTCTTGAAACTAGTGGTCTTGTCTACCATCAACACTTGATATTTTTCTTGATTTCTACCTTCGTCGGTGTAACATCCCCAAATTCTAAATTTTGGAATGTTATAATAAATAGATAGATTTGATTGATTGTTTGATTGATTGTTTAAAACTGAGTGAATTCGAAACTTTTTGAAAGTTAAATGAGAGGGAATAAAAGGACTTTCCCAAACTTTCATATTTGCTTTCTGATCTCCCTGAATTCAAATTCTTTTCAAATACAAAACCCTTGAGCGAAGATGATATGACTTCTTCCATTTAAATTAAATGAAAGGGTATTTGAAAATAATTGAATTTCATTTGGAAATATTTCAATTCATAAACTTCATGCAGCAATGATTTTCATGAGCGAAGATAAAATGACTTCTTCAAAACTTATGAAATATGAGTTGGGAGTTTCAAAGAATTTAATTCAAAGTTATTTTGAATTTATTTTCAATCTGGAGTCATTTGAGTTTTATTCAAATTATTTTTCTCCAAAAATAAAATTTATGGAAAATAGGGTAACATGATTCCCTACATCAGAAAATTGGAGAGAAATAAATCTGAATTAATTTTGGTATTTTTAAAATGGTTTTTATTGGATTTTCTTAGAGCAGGAGCACTTTTTGAGTTATTAGAAATTGTGTGTATTTTATTTGGTATTATAAAATGTTCATGTCGTAGAGAATCTTTTACTGAAAATTTTGATATATTATATGCCTATATAATATTTTTATTTTTGTCGTATTATTTTAATTTGTGTGGAAGTTTTTTTTTAAAAAAAGAAAAAAGAAAAAAGAAGAACTTTGGACCGACCGGACCGGGCTGGCCCAGTCGCCAGGCCATGGCCCAACTGGCCTGTCACCGTGCCCCGCTCGTCCCCGAGCTCGGGACGGGGTCCCGAGCCGCCATGACTCCACCGGCACCGCCGTCTCCGCCCTGGCCTCCTCCGTCCAGACCCCTTCCCCACGCCACCCCTCGCCTCCTCCCCTGGCCTTTAAAAGGCGGGCCCCCGACGCCGCGCCCTCGACCCCGCTCCTCCCCGCATCTCGCCGAGCCACTGCCGCCGCACTCGCCGGGATCTGCCGCCGCCAGCGAGATCCGCTCGCCGCTGCCACTCCGTTCCATCGCCGTGGACCGCCGCTGACGCCGCCATCCTCCTCGCCGCGACGCGCTGCCCCTCCCCGACCTCCCCGTTGCCCTCCCCGACCACCGGAGCCGCCGCCGTCGTCCTCCCTACTCCGACGATCGCCGTGGTAGCCGCCGCTACCGCCGGAAAACAACGTCGCCGGTTTTCAAAAGAAAACCACCGAACCGGTAATAAACCACCCGGTCCGGTTTATTTTTATTTGGTTACCTTGGTTTTTCATTTAGCCAGTTTTTCTTTTAGTTAGATTTATTTAGTGGTCGTTCGTTAGTTAGGGTATGGTAGCGAACGATTTTCGTTCGTTAGCGTTCTGTAACGAACGTTCGTTCTTTAGTTTTTATCCTTTTCTTTTAAATTTCGCCAGGGACCTATCTGTGATAGTTTTTCTTACAGATTAGTCCCTCGGTTTCAAACGACTATAACTTTCTACTCGTTAGTCCAAATTCAATGAAACCAATGCCCACTTCTTCATTACGATCCCCTCTATCCAGTAATCCAACTCAAACATGTTTTTGAAAAGTTTAAAATTTGAATTAGAACAGATTTGAATTCAAACTTCTTTTGAGCATAACTTGAGTTTCGTAGCTCCGTTTTAGTTGATTCTTTTTGCAAATCGAAGCTCTTGACCTAAACTTTCTGATAAGGCCAAATTCACATAATTTTGGTACTGTTAGAAATTGTTTTATGTTGCAAGAGTTATTTGCTTGGTTTTGAAATTTTCCGAATCGTCTTCTTCGATCTTTTTGATCTTTTGAGTGACTGGTTATGTGTGGTTACTATTGCTTTCTTACGATAGATTGACCGGAGTGTGACGAGTAGAACTATCAAGAGTTTTGAGTGCGAATCATCTTCATCAACATTGCAGGCAAGTTTACGCTTTGATCATACTCCTTTATCACCCAGTTTTTATGCATTAGTTTCAACCTCAAACATTGCATGAGTAGGATTGATAACATGTGGGTATTGGGAAGTAGTTGATGAGGTAGGAACCTATTGCCCTGCATTAAAACCTTGGGAGTTACTTTTACGTTATGCTTACATTGCCATGCTATGCTCGTAGACGTGGATTGGGTTTTGAGAGTATTTCATGATAGATGTGAGATTGTTAATTAATGGTTTACTTAAGGTGGAAACTTTAACACACATCTGGGTGGATTGAGGCACCAGGGTATTCCAGGATTGCCTGTCTAGGCACCTGGGCATTCCAGGATTTGCCTGTTTTCTTTTGGACCGCCACCCAGGCTCAAAGGGATCATGAGATTATTCATGCTAGAAACTTCCATGTGCAGCCACAAGCTATTATGGGCTCTAGCATAGTTGACTAAGTCGTGCGAACTCTTACAGTGGTAGACTAGCAGATGTAGGGGATGTAGGTGGTATGGTCTACCTGATCGTAAGGTGCTAGCACTTCTGAAAGACTATGTCTCAGTCATCCGTTTCTCAAACACCATGAAGTGCGAGATATCCAACGGAGGAGATCGAGTCTTGTGGGGAAAGTGCGCAAACCTCTACAGAGTGTATAAACTAATCATGATTAGCCGTGCCCCCGGTTATGGACATCTTGAGTATCTAGTTCTTGGATTATCTTGTGGATCTCATCATGTTACTTTAAATTAAGTTTGTTGGGTTTAATGATGTTATTTAATTGGGATTGAGAATGCTGTCAACCATTCTCAATGTTCAACAACCACCATGATAGTTAAATAAAATTTATTCCTTTGTAGTAGGGAAAAATTGGCTTTTCGCAAAAACCTTATAACCATAGAGCTTTTCCACCAGCCAAATATGCATGTAGTGATAGCCATTGTTCATCATTCTCTATGGTGTGAATTTGCCAGTACATTCAATGTACTGACCCTTTGTGGCTGCAACGTCTCATGTTGCAGGTTATGTTACGACGAGTAAGTGATACGTTAGGGTTATGATTTCTACACTCAATTTTGCCGTTGGTGTTAATGGGAATCCACAACCTTGTTACTTCCGCTATTTTGGATTGAGGTAATAGTATTTACGTTACTTTTACATGTGATTTACCTCTGTTATAAATCCTCGAGTACTGTGTGTGTCAGCATACCGATCCAGGGATGACACTTAAGCACAGAGACTTGATCCATTCGGGTCGGGGTGCTACAAGATGGTATCAGAGCACATGTTGACTGTAGGACGTGACCCTAGAAACTGGCAAGCCCATAGCAAAGATTTTTCTCTTCAACTTTCCCTTTCAAAAAGATCTTTTACCTCTCTTCTCTTCTGGGCTTATTAAAAAATTTCCTCTTAGTGAGACTATACCCCTTTCCCTTTTTGACCACACGAAGATTCAACTGATGAGACCACTCCAAGAAGTACAAGATATCGGACAACTAAGACCACTTCGGAATGAAGAGTATTTTTCGTGCATCTGAATAATGGAAACTACAACGGTTGAAGACCGAAGACTAGGAGATTTTGAAGGCTCTGAAGAATTCCTAGATTTTTATGACCTAGGAAGGCTACCCTTATGGAACTTGGCAGACCATGGAAATTGTCAATACCCGAGATCAAGGTGTACCAGAGAAAGACCAAGCATGGAGAGTTAAAAACCTCAAAGTTTTGTCAAGAAAACCCTAAGGCAGGAGATATCAACTATGGAAGATAGCTCATGGCAATGACAAGGGCAGAAACACGGTTATCCGTGATGTCATCACCACTGATACTATTGTCACCGAGCTGAGCTGAGCATGCATTTCTTCTGAAGGATTGGATGGTAGAAGGCTGATGGAGCATCTATTAGCAAAGGATGCAGTTTTAACCTTAGCTAAGTGTATCACCAGGATCTGGAGTGTTACATCAAGAAGTTAAGATGGACCTACAAGAAGCAGTATTTTGACAAGGAAGTATTTCATGAGGAACTCAGGACCTAGAAGCTGAAAGTAGCCAAGCTGGAGGAGCAAAACCACGAGAAACCGGAGATTCGTCAGGAACTAGACCATGGTTCATGCCAAGGATGTTGAAACCTAGAAGTTTGAAATACAACTCCGGAATACTAAAGGATGTCACAAGAGACATCGCGTCAATAGAGATGAGCTGGCAAAAGGATTTGAGAAAGACAAGCACGATCGGAAGAGGCCATGATAGACATGAATAAGACCTGAAGAGTCTGGCGACGTTGAAGATTTATTGACCTTTAGAAGACCAAACCCCTGTTATATACCTACGTTAGATACGAAGTTTGTGAGCTGTCATTTGTTTGATGTTTTTTCGACAGCCACAATAAAATCTGTCTTTTCAAAGCTATTGTTTGTATTGTGTGCATCCCTCTCCCTCTCTCTTATCTTACCCCAAACCCATGGACCCAATAGAGGATGAATGTAGATGAGCTTATATTTTCTGGCGGGTTGGCGGCGGCGGAAGCGTCCGGCCGGCGCGGAGACGATTTTTTTTAGTGTTTTGGACGAGGGGGATCCGGATTTTTCGAGGAGGACCTATTTATAGGCATAGATGGAGCTAGGAGATTCCAAATGAGGTGCGGTTTTTGGCCACGCGATCCTGATCGAACGATCTAGATGATGGAGAAGGATTAGGTGGGTTTTGGGCCAAATTGGAGGGGTGTTGGGCTGCAACACACACAAGGCTTTTTCGGTCCCTCGGTTAACCGTTGGAGTATCAAACGAAGTCCAAATGGTACGAAACTTGACAGGCGGCCTACCGGTAGTAAACCAAGGCCGCTTGGCAACTCTCGGTCCAATCCGGAAATGTTTAATCCCCACACACGAAAGAAAGATAGAAATGACCACCGGAGGAGAACGAAGCGCCGGAATAAAAAACGGACAACGGGAAAAATGCTCGAATGCATGAGATGAACACGTATGCAAATGCAATGCACATGATGACATGATATGAGATGCATGACAACTACAACAACACATGGAGACAAAGACCCGAACCCGAGAAAGTAAAATAAATTAACGCCAGAAATGGCAAGAGTTGGAGTACAAATTGGGAAAGTCATATCCGGGGTGTTACAACACTCCACCACTACGAAAGGATCTCGTCCCGAGATCTAGGACTGAAAGAACGCCGGGTACTCAGAACGGAGGTGATCCTCGCGTTCCCAGGTAGCTTCACGGTCGGAATGGTGTGACCACTTGACTTTGAGGAATTTGATTGACTTATTGCGAGTCTTGCATTCAGTGTCTTCAAGAATAGCAACTGGGTGCTCACGATAAGAGAGATCTTCTTGGAGCTCAATGTCCTTGAAGTTGACGGTGCGGTTAGGAGTCTTGAAGCACTTTCGGAGCTGAGAGACATGGAACACGTCATGAACATTTGCAAAGTTTGAAGGAAGCTCGAGTTGATAGGCGAGGTCGCCTCTCTTGCTGACAATCTTGAAAGGTCCCACGTATCTAGGGGCAAGCTTCCCTTTGATACCAAAGCGACGAGTACCTTCCATAGGAGAGAGGCGGAGGTAAACATGATCTCCGATGTCGAAAGCCAAATCATGGTGCTTACTATCATAGTAGCTCTTTTCTAACGGGATTGGGCTGCTTTGAGGTTATCTCGAATGACTTTGCACATTTCCTCTACCTCTGTGATTAAGTCATTTCCGAGAAGCTGACGTTCACCAGTTTCAGACCAGTTGAGAGGGGTACGACACTTCCTGCCATACAAAATTTCGAATGGGGCCTTCCCGAACTTGCTTGAAAACTGTTGTTGTAGGAGAATTCAGCATATGGAAGACAATTCTCCCACTTCATGCCGAAGGAAATCACACAAGCCCTGAGCATATCTTCAAGAATCTGGTTGACACGCTCGACTTGACCGCTAGTTTGAGGATGGAAAGCTGTGCTGAAGCGGATGTTGGTGCCCATGGCCTTCTGAAAAGAATCCCAAAACTTTGAGGTAAAGATGCTGCCACGGTCTGAAGAGATCACTTGTCGAATACCATGCAGAGAGACAATTCGAGAGGTATAGAGTTCCGCCAATTGAGCTGCAGTGATCGACTCTTTGATAGGCAGAAAGTGAGCCACTTTGGTGAGTTTGTCGATGACAACGAATATAGCATCATTGCCATGCTTGGACCTTGGAAACCCAGTCACGAAGTCCATCTCAATGTGGTCAAACTTCCATTCTGGAATGGCAAGAGGTTGAAGGAGACCCGCTGGCCTTTGGTGTTCTGCCTTCACTCTTCTGCAGACATCACATTTATTCACGAATTGAGCAATCTCGCGCTTCATTCGAGTCCACCAATAAGCCTGCTTGAGGTCCTGATACATCTTCGTGCTCCCAGGGTGGATGGAGAGGAGAGAATTGTGAGCCTCGTTCAAGATCACTTTACGGAGGTCACCTTTGGGTACAACAATACGTTCCTCGAAGAAGAGAGTATCCTTGTCATCAAGGCGGTAGCACTTGTACTTGGGTTGACTCTTGGCAATCCCAATCTTCACCTTTTTCACCATAGCATCAAGAAGCTGAGCTTGGCGAATCTGGTCTTCCAAGGTAGGAGAGACTTGAAGGTTGGCGAGGAAACCTTGAGGAACAACTTGCAGGTTAAGTTTGCGGAAAGCTTCACAAAGCTCGGGTTGATAAGGCTTGAGAATCAGACTATTGCAATAAGCTTTTCTGCTCAATGCGTCAGCAATCACATTGGCCTTGCCTGGAGTATACTCGATACACGGATTATACTCTTGAATCATTTCGACCCATCGAGTTTGCCTGAGGTTGAGATTAGGCTGAGTGAAGATGTACTTGAGACTCTTATGATCAGTGAAAATGTCCACTTTTCTTCCCAATAAGAGATGTCTCCAAGTCAAAAGAGCATGCACAATTGCCGCCAACTTGAGATCATGGGTGGGGTAGTTCTTCTCATTAGGCTTCAACTGGAGAGAGGTATAAGCAACAACTTTCTTCTCTTGCATCAATACCGCACCAAGACCTTGGAGAGAGGCATCACAAAAGACCTCGTACGGCTTGGATTCATCAGGCGGAGTTAGAACTGGAGCAGTGATCAATTTCTCTTTCAAAGTGTTGAAAGCAATGTCACACTCCAGAGACCAAACGTACTTGACGTGCTTCTGGAGAAGATTAGAGAGAGGCTTCGCGATCTTAGAAAAGTTTTCAATGAATCTTCGGCAAGCTTGCGAGACCGAGGAAGCTACGGAGTTGCTTCACGTTCTGAGGAGGTTCCCAATTCACAATTGCAGACACCTTCTCAGGATTCACGGCAATGCCCTTGGCCGAGATGATATGACCAAGATCAAGAACCTCATCGAGCCAAAATTCGCACTTAGAGAACTTGGCGTAGAACTTGTGTTCCCTCAGCTTATCAAGAACCAAACACAAATGCTTGGCATGATCTTCCTTGTTCTTCGAGAAAACCAGAATGTCATTGAGATAGACCAAAACGAAGTCATAGGTGTAGGCGTTGAAGATGAAGTTCATCATGCGAGAGAAAGTCGGAGGAGCATTGACGAGGCCAAAAGACATGACAATGTATTCGTATGAACCATAGCTTGTCCTGAAAGCCGTCTTGGGAATATCTTGCTCACGGATTCGAATCTGATGATAACCCATACGGAGATCAAGCTTGGAGAATACTTGGGCACCTTTGAGTTGTTCGAACAGCTCGTTGATATTGGGAAGTGGATATTTGTTCTTGATGGTCTTCTTGTTCAATGGACGGTAATCAACACAGAGTCGGTCCGTTCCATCCTTCTTCTTCAAAAAAAGAACACCACAACCCCACGGAGAATAACTAGGCCGGATGAGACCCATTCTCTCTTGAATATTGAGTTGCTTCTTCAGCTCCTTCAACTCTTCAGGTCCGAACTTGTAATGACGCTTGCACACAGGTTCCGTGCCAGGCTCAAGATCAATAACGAATTCAACTGGCCGGTGCGGAGGCATTCCTGGAAGCTCTTCTGGAAAGACGTCTTAATATTCACAAATGACTAGAATTTGCGAGATAGCATCCAGTTCACCCTTCTCATTGAGAGAAAACAGACGGATGGTATCATCACGAGCGGCGAAGACAATTACATCCTCAGACGAATGAGTCAATTGAATCTGTCTGGCTGCACAATCAAGCTGAGCCTTGTGCTTATAAAGCCAATCCATTTCCGAGAATAAGATCAATATCCGAGTTGCCAAGAACCATTGGGGAAGAAAGAAACTTGTAGTCGCCCAAGGTGATAGTAACATCTGGCACCTCCAGACTTGCACTCAAACGTTTGCCAGGAGAAACAATTTCCATTTGTTTTCCCAAATGAGACGAAACAAACTCATGCTTGGTAAAAAATGTCTTTGACATGAAACAATGTGATGCACCAGTGTCAAAAAGAACTTTTGCGGGAATATCATTAACAGGAAGGTTACCCATGATGACATCTGACGAATCCTCTGCCTGAGCTGCATTCATCAAGTTGACCTTGGCGTGCTTGGGGTTATGCTTGACGACAGCTGTACTAGCCGATCTGACAGGAGGAGGAGGAGGAAGACGCCTCTGATTGAGACACTTGTTGGCATAGTGACCCTTCTGTTGGCACTTGTTGCACGTGACCTCTGAAAGCGGACGGTGATACGGAGCACTCGATCTTGGAGCTTGAGACGAAGTCTTGTTCTGAAAGCCAGGGTTGGGTGGGTGGGAAGAACCACTGCCACCTTTGCTCTTCTGCTGATACGGCTGACGGAACGGAGGAGGAGGAAGCCAATACTTCTACTGCTTGGCCACTTGAGTAGAGGAAGAAGGAGTAGCATCTTGGACACGCTTCTTGGAAGCATCACATCTCAGTTGAGCAGCCTCTTTCTTCAATGCCATGTTGCTCATCGTACCTCAAGGGCTCAAAGTGAACAAGAGCTAGCTAGATTTCTTCTCTGAGACCACCCCTGAACTGATATATCATGCTCTTCTCATCAGGTACGTCCTGCTTAGCAAAGAGGGCGAGCTTCTGGAACAACTTGTTGTAGTCATAGACAGACAAAGAGCCTTGCTTCAGGTTGCGGAATTCCTCACGCTTGCTTTCAACCACACTCCGAGGAATATGATGAGCTCGGAAATCTTGACGAAATTAATCCCAAGTAATAACACGTCCACCTCTGGAATCCTTGTACTGCTGGAACCATTCTGCAGCTTGATCTTTGAGTTGGAAAGAAGCGAACTTGACAAAGTCCTCAGGCCTGACGTTACTGCACTCGAAATGTTTGCACAGATCCACGAGCCAATCGTCAGCATCAGTTGCCTCAACACAATTGCTGAAAGTCTTTGGCCCAGTAGCAAGGAACTGGTTGAGTGTAGCAAAATGATTCTGATTGTTGCCTTGGTTCCCTTGGTTGCCTTGATTGCGCTCTTGAAGAATTTGCATGATCAACTGTGTGTTTGCATTGGTTGCGGCCATCACAGCTTGCCATGCCTCCGGAGGAGGTGGTGGTGGTGGCGGATCAGGATTCAGAGTCATGCGTGTTGGAGAAGCCATCCTGGAGAGGTTGACATCCATTAGCACATTGATAGACAAAAGAAGCTGAATCCAACGGAATGAAAATTGCAACAAATAGTCTTCACATCCGAACAAAATGAACGAATGCATTCCTCTTGAAATGGTCACATATCCATAAATTGAGAAGCCACTTAGAATTAAGGTAGAGAAATAAATCAACAAGGTACGGATCAAGAACGAATAATCGGTAAGAAATCCCAATCTC
The DNA here is from genome assembly GCF_002162155.2 of Triticum dicoccoides. Taxonomy (NCBI): domain Eukaryota; kingdom Viridiplantae; phylum Streptophyta; class Magnoliopsida; order Poales; family Poaceae; genus Triticum; species Triticum dicoccoides. The sequence continues at coordinate 63,972,410 of NC_041386.1, forward strand.
AAACCAATATCCGTGGAAGAAGAACTAGAGCTACTAGAATTCCCACCTATGAAACTCCCGAACCTTTCCGGTTATGCAATCAGGTGTTGGGGATACAGGGGAAGCATAATATCTCACCCAAATCTAGCAAATCCTACATCCCGCTGTATCCATCCTTCAACACATAACCGATAAAAACTTCGGAAACCATCTACCTCAACCTTCGAAAAGCATCCGTTATACAAGTTATAGCGATACTCCCGAACTCCCGCCCCAGTACTGGGTGGCGTCGAGGTTATCTCGCCAACGAACTGCATAAAAGAGATTTTCGATGTCGGCGTACTAAATTCAGGTATTCCAGAACTGCAATGATAAAATTATGACGACAACACCTCAGAGCTCAACTCCCCGGGACACTTCCACAAAACCCCAGACAGGAGGCACCAAGACAATGTTCTCATCATAAAACCATCGGAACGATCCCAAGATACCCGCGTGATCCTAAATTTTTTTTAGTGAAATTTGAGAAGAGAAGAGTCAAAACTCTACGTCAGGATGCCTTACCAGAGCGATGAGGAGACTGGGAAGTAAAAAAAATTCCTAAACTCTCCGATATATAATTCCTAAATGACTCAAAACATTTGTCTAGACACAACTCGGCTGCTAAAACGATCAAGCAATGGGGCTCCTAAGGTCGGGGAAGGCTCTGATTACCAACTTGTAACACCCTCGATGCGACTATATCTCCCACGTGTCGAGGCACGACTTAGAGGCATAATCGCATTGAAGGCATATGTCGCAAGTGAGGCAATCTTCACAACATCCCACGTAATATAAATAATAAAGGGGAGATAACATAGTTGGCTTACACTCGCCACATCAATCAAGTACATAAATAACATTACATCAACCAAACACTCATGGCCCGACTATGGCACCAAAATAAAAGATAACCCAACATGCGACACGGTCCCGATCACCCCCAACTGGGCACCACTACTGATCATCAGGAAAAGAAACATAGTATCATTCAGAGTCCTCGTCGAACTCCCACTTGAGCTCGAGCGCGTCACCTGGAGCGGAATCATCAGGCCCTGCATCTGGTGTAATAGTAATCTGTGAGCCACAGGGACTCAGGAATCCGCACCCTCGTGATCAAGACTATTTAAGCTTATAGGTAAGGCAAGGTAAATATAAGTGGAGCTGCAGCAAGCGACTAGCAAATATGGTGGCTATCCTGTTCGCAAAAGAGAGCGAGAAGAGGAGGCAAAGCGCGAGCCAGAAACTAGAGAACAACCTGCGCAAGCATTACTCCAACTCCGTGTCCACTTCCCGGACTCCGCCGAGAAGAGGCCATCACGGCAACACACTCAGTTGATTCATTTTAATTAAATTAAGGTTCAAGTTATCTACAACCAGTCATTAACAAATTCCGATCTGCCCATAACCGCGGGCACGGCTTTCGAAAGTTCAAATCCCTGCAGGGGAGTCCCAACTTAGCCCATGACAAGCTCTCACGATCAACGAAGGAATAGACCTCCTCCCAAGACGTTCCGATCAGACTCGGTATCTCGGTTCTTCAAGACACTTCGACAGGTTAAAACAAGACCAGCAACACCGCCCGAATGTGCCGACAAATCCTGATAGGAGCTGCACATATCTCGTTCTCAGGGCACACTCAGATAGGTCAAGCTACGAGTAAAACCAACCCTCGAGTTTCCCCGAGGTGGCCCCGCAGGCTGCCTGGTTCGGACCAACACTTAGAGGAGCACTAGCCCGGGAGGGTTTAAAATAAGATGACCCTCGGGCTCCGGAAACCCAAGGGAAAAGAGGCTAGGTGGAAAATGGTAAAACCAAGGTTGGGCATTGCTGGAAAAGCTTTAATCAAGGCAAACTATCAAGGGGTTCCCATTATAACCCAACTGCGGAAGGAACACAAAAATCCAGGAACATAACACCGATATGACGGAAACTAGGGCAGCAAGAGTGGAACAAAACACTAGGCGAGAGGCCGAGCCTTCCACCCTTTACCAAGTATATAGATGCATTAAGATAACATGGCAATATAATGATATCCCAACAAGTAAATAAATGTTCCAACAAGGAACAACCTTCAATCTTCACCTGCAACTAGCAACGCTATAAGAGGGGCTGAGCAAAGCGGTAACATAGCCAATCAACGGTTTGCTAGGACATGGTGGGTTATAGGTTGGACATGGCAATTTGGGAGGCTTGAAAGCAAGTGGTAGGCATCGTAGCATTGGCATAGCAAAAGAGCGAGCAATCTAGCAAAGCACAGATAGTAGTGATTTCGAGGGTATGATCATCTTGCCTGCACAGTTATCAGAGTTGACTGGATCCTCGAAAGCAAACTCAACGGGCTCCTCGTTAGCGAACTCGTCTCCCGGCTCTACCCAAACAAGACAAACAAGCAAACGGAACACAATCAACCATGTGCAAGGGTCAAACAATATGATGCAAAGATGGTATGCTATGCGGGATGCGATGCGGGATGCATATGCAAGATTTGACAAGGAATGAATGAACCTGGCCTCAACTTGGGAATCCAAGTGTGCCACTGGAAAGATGAGATGATATCGCTTGAAAACGATATAAAGAACGCCGGAATCGGAGTTACGGTTTGGAAATGGCAAGCGATTCAAATATGACACCGGTCTGCGATTTACAGCAAGTAGCCATCTAAATGCAAAGAGATGAACATGCTACAACACCCAAACATGACAACAAAATACATGGCAAGGATGCATTCAAGATGCTTAACAAAAGTCTAGCACTGAGCTACGGCCAATTCATCCATTAACAGGTTCAAACAAGCATGGCAAAAATGCATATGGCAAACAGATTTCAGACTTAGTGAAATTAACACTTGTCTGGAATCTCAGCTCAGGTAGCACACTTCGGAGCAACAAAACTATATGCTACAGGACTTGAACATGGCAAAGTAAAGCATGTAATGGAGCTACTCAAAGAGCTTAACAAAAGTCCCTTAGTGACCTTGATCCAAAAGGGATCAGAAAATACAATTGCAAGCATGTGAACATGGCAAAAACATAATCAGTTCTCAAACTTAGTGAAAACTAGAGCATGCTGAAAACAGATATCAAGTAGGCATGATTACAAGCTCGATGCACTCACTACAGCGCAAGTCATGATAATCTAAGCATACACCCATCAAGAATACACAAAATGCAAGCTAAACAGATATCAAGTAGGCATAGCATGCACGGATCAACTACAACGTCATCGGCAAAATCTCTAACAAGTAGACAATCTGCCCAGATTCATAAAGTAGCAAAAGTAGAGCTCGATTGACTCAAGCTAGGGTGCTCCATAATTGCAAACAAAGGCATGGATGGATAGAGCACTACCATATTAACAAAACATCCTTACTGATCATCCTCAAAAGAGGCACGGATCACCAGGAAACAATATGAACATATGGCCATATGAGATAAACAACTCAAGGACTTAGTGGAAATGCTAAGTCCCTGAAATCAGCTTTACCAAGTGTCTCACTTTGCAAGTTCGTGCTAGTCACCACACACATCACAAAAATACATGGGTTGCACCTCTGGAAAGAAGACAAAACCCTAAACAAAACATATGTAGAACTCATGGGCATATCATGCACACAATAATCATGGCAAAAATGACAAATATCTAAATGGAGTAGCAGATCTGGCAATTATCTCAAGTATCCCTCTTCTAACAGCATTTCGTACATCAAGATGAACTCAAATGAAAATGATGCAATGGAATGAAATGATGTACTCTCTGAGATGAACATTTTGATATGCTATATGCCAAAAACGGAGTGACGGATGCGGAGATACGACACAATGAACAGGAGCATATGGACTAGGGTTTCGGGCAAAAAGTCAACCCGAGACAAATCCGGATCTGAGATCTGCACGCTTTTCGAGGTTCGCCGGAAATGGGGGGTGGCCGCCGGAGTTGAGGAGCTTGCCGGCGCGAGGAGGCGAGGCGGTGGTTGGAGGAGGTCGCCGGACGGCGGCGGGGCGGCGAGCACCGGGCGGCGGGGCGGCGAT